>NW_016804208.1:1663454-1697626 GCF_001698545.2 Rhinopithecus bieti | reverse complement strand
TCTTTCTTTCTTTCTTTCTTTCTTTCTTTCTTTCTTTCTTTCTTTCTTTCTTTCTTTCTTTCTTTCTTTCTTTTTCTTTCTTTTTCTTTTCTTTCCTTCCTTCCTTCCTTCCTTCCTTCCTTCCTTCCTTCCTTCCTTCCTTCCTTCCTTCCTTCCTTCCCTCCCCTTCCTCCCTTCCTCCCTTCTTCCCTTCCTCCCTTCCTCCCTTCCTTCCTTCCTTCCTTCCTTCCCTCCTTCCTTCCTTCCTCACTCTGTTGCCCAGGCTGGAGTGCAATGGTACGATCTTGCCTCACCTCAACCTCCACTTCCAGAGATTCTCCTGCCTTAGCGTCCTGAGTAGCTGGGATTGTAGGCATGTGCCACCATGCCTGGCTAATTTTGTATTTTTAGTAGAGACAGGATTTCTCCATGTTGATCAGTCTGGTCTCGACCTCCTGACCTCAGGTCCACCTCGGCCTCCCAAAGTACTGGGATTACAGGCATGAGCCACTGTGCCCGGCTGAATAATTTCTATTGCAAATAAATGATAGAGTATTTTTGACTTTTGAAAATTTTCCTTTGTTAGTCTTACAGTTTCAGAGAGAGTACATGAACATCTGGTAACTTACTTATTATTGCTTTTCCTTTGGGGAGTGATAAAAGATTCTGGAGTTATTTTTGAATCCTAGGGCTCTGAACTCATGTGATCCTTACCTCCAAATAGCCTTAAGCAATTGAAACTTAAAAGCACACTGACTTTGTATTATCACAGTTTTACTTTCACAGATGTCTGGCTATTCAATTCATTTAGTATCATATTTAATATTACTATAACTAAACATAATGCTCTTGGACTATAAGACCATTGAGGACACATTCTATAACAAAGTAGACTGTGTTACTATTCACCAAATATTGGGGTTTCTCTTCCTGTGGTGCCCTCCCCCATAAGAGATTATGTGTCCCCTTTTGGCTGAATTTAGGAATAGTCATGGGAGGAAGTGACATGTAAGTAGTTCTGTGCAGAAGCTTTGAGATTAGTGCTTGATTCACCATTTCTCTTTTCTCTCAATATCCCATCAATATCCCATGTCAAGGCTCCTCAATCGAACTGGGTGTCCTAGTGAAGATGATGATGGAGTAGATCCAGCGGTGACCTGTGAGAGACCTATAGCATAAATGAGGAATAACATTTGTTGTTAATGAGTGAGATTTTGTTGTCCTTTGTTACTACAATACAATCTATCTGACTCTCACTCGTGCAAGTGCATAAGACCTGGCACTTTGTAGGTATTCAGTAAGTATCTGTTGAATGAATCAATTTTTAGACTTTTGTAGCAAATCATTGTGCATACCACCTGAAACCTGGCTTTGATATATCATAATTGCCTGTGGGTGAAAATAAGCACGACAAAGCATGATTTCCCTCTAACTCTGACTCTACCTTCAGAAATAGTCCCTCTCCTTTGAGAACTTTGGGAATATTCTTTTGTGCTTCATCTCATATTTTGTTCTTCTCTCCAGCTTCATTGGGAATGTGTCCTTTTTTCTGTCAGTGGCAAACTGGCATATGTGTCACTAGTTGTTACCTCAAGGCAATGCTGTTGATAATTTTAGACAAAGACAGCATCAAAGATGAACTTGACTAATGTTGAGGATACCAGTGTCAGCATCTACTGGGCAGAACGCTTTGCCTTGCTGCTTTTCTTCTCAAGAACCAAACTTTTTAACAAAACGATTCTTTTGGGGTTGATTTTTAAAAATTTTACTAGATTTCCATACTTAGAGTCAGTCATGAGTTCCTAGTTGCTGAGCTAGAAGATAATCAGAATGACAGGCATCATGCCCTATCCAGAGTCTGCTCCAGTTCCGCTTCATGTCTTTGAACCACATTTGTAGTATAATAGCTAAAATCCATTGAGGGAGTACTTATATCCTAGCCACTGTTCAAAGAGCTGTACATATTTATTCTGTTGAATAAATCAGCCATGTGATGAAAAAATTGAGAAACAGAGAGGTTAAGAGACTCTGCCATGGTCACACAAAAAGGTCATCCAGGCTGTCTTCTTTAGAAACCAGTCTATATTATACTTCTTAACTATATTTCGACTTTTTTAAAACTTTAAGTTCTGTGAATGTGCAGGTTTGTTACCTAGGTATACATGTGCCATGGTGGTTTGCTGCACCTATCAACTCATCATCTAGGTTTTAAGCACTGCATGCATTAGGCATTTGTCCTAATGTTCACCCTCCCTTGTCCCCCAACCCCCAATAGGCCCTGGTGTGTGATGTTTCCCTCCCTGTTTCAACTCTTAAAAAAAAAAAAATTTCCTTTTGGCAGTTCCTTAGACATTCACATAAGCAGAACCCTAGTGGCCACATTCCATTTGCTTTCCATTTATGCCCAGTCAAGGTGCATTTCCAAAGGATACGATCCAGTGTCTGCTCTCATGTTGTTGACAAACATTAAGATGATAATGATAATCTCAGACGTCATCTTGTCATTTTATCATGGCACATTCAGTATACTATTCAAAATCCATGAAATATTTGGAAGCAGTGAAATTGCATTTATTATAAAATATGATATATTTAAAATGTTTTAGCTAGGACATATTCTCAATTCTTTGTTTTAAAATGGGATATGGGATTTTATTTTTATTTTTCTTACAAATTGTTTTTTTTTCAATAGAATGACAAGACAGTTTTGTCAGTCTGTGTGATTTCTCATGTTGGATTGTGTAGAAAACAGATCTAAGTTGAAATCATGATTTGGCCTTGACAATATAAAATCCCTACGAGAAGTAAAATGCTAACTAATTATTACCCAACCACCAGTGACACTCTATATTGTAATTAAAATAACCTCATTTGTTTATAATGAAGATGGGAAATGTGAGAAACTATAATTCTTTCTGAATGATTAGAATTCAAAATTATACAAGTATTGTATTTACAACCACTAAAGGTACCTGTACATATTCTAATACACAAAAACTAGAATGGAATGAATCCCAATCATGATGGCTAGGTTAAAGTTGTGAGATTTGGAGCCAATTAAAATTATGTTTTCAAAATATTTGTTATTTTTAATAAAAAAAAGTAAAAAGCAAAATGAAAATAGAACTAAATATTTTAAAAAATCAGTTTTCAACAAATTTAGCTGTGTATAATCATAATAAGTATATTTAAATTCTGAAATCTTCCACTCTTAGTTAAGTATTTATAACAATTGGGATTGTGTGGACATCTAATATCTTCCAACTGTATTGTTCTTTGTTCTCTCTTCCTAAAGGAAATTCAGAGGAGTGAAGGTGGAGTGTGCGTGGAATGCGTTTATAGAAATAAAGATAAGCAGGAGGATCTGTGATCCTGGCTCTTTGGAATATATAAGGGCTAATAAAAAACTCCACAGAGTTGCTTTCTTCTGGGCAAATATTCAAATGACTCGCGCTTTGAGGTAGAGCTCTCACTGGTCGAAAGTTGGCAAGGTAAGCTTTGCTGTGCAATGTCTGTGAATAAGAGTCCCGTAAACTGACTAAACCACTAGGGAAATTGCCAGGCTGTATTTGAATGTTATTAGTAACGCTTTAAAGTGCTAGCGAACAAAGATCCTAATTACGCGTTTCCTTAATCTACCCAAGGGTAGTTCATGGAACACAAAAAGGCTCAAGTTCAAAACCAGAGGCTTTTGTATCTGGAGAGCTGAGAAACAGGCAGCGGCACATGTGCAGCCACTTTTTCCTTTATCCAAACGGTACACAAGAATCAAGCCTACGTTGCGTTTTCATGACGTATTCCCAACATCGGGTTTCAAACCTTTTTCATGAACGCGTAAGCAGTTCGATATCAACTGCTTGGATTTATGCATAAGAATGAAACTCACTCGACATTCCACACTTAACCCCTGTTTTTCAGATGAGAAAACCTGAGACTCATGGAAGAGGTCGGAAACTCTATTCGAAGCAGTGTCTATTTTGCAAAGTACTCTGACAGGTATTTGGCAATGTTCCTCAAAAAATATCATTACATTCCCATCTGGACAGATGATGAACCGAGGATCTGCAGAGACACTAAGCAATATGCGCAAGCTCATAGTCCTCACTAGTACAGATGCACCAATTGCCATATGACATTCTCTGATCCGTATCTAGAACCAATTAATATGTTTTGGCTCTACCACCCAAACTATAAGGTAATGTGTTATTCTTTCTGTGAAAAATTAATGTCATGAGTTAAAAGAAATCCTTCTTGGTCCAATGACACCATCATCTCCCTGTGAACCGGGAGAAGACAGACCCATAAATAATAAACACTATGCATAGGCAGCCACCCTGGCACAACCTACAAGTATTAATAGTGTGCATGTGAAACACTTTTTTTATATAAACCATAAAATAAAGGCATTAAATAAATGGTCAGGGCTTGAAAAATTACCACTTTGGGGTCACTTGCTGGGCCCTAAATTCTACAGTCTGACTATTAATAGCAGTGGATTTTTTTTTTTTTAAAGACATTTGGTTTTCTGGGCTTTTTCTTTCCAGAAAAAAAAATGTATCTTTCCCTGAAACCATCAAGCGAGAGCCAGTTTGAAGCTTAAAATTTGCAAACATCAATTACTATTTATGAAGTTTGATTGAGCCATAGTTACTCCTAACAATTTCCACTCCTTTTCTCCACACTCAGTGTTTGCAATCTCTCTGCAACCTGGGCAACTCAGTCTGGGAAATTCTCCACAGTGCAGAGCAGAACCAGGACCCTCTGCGTGCATAGAGGACAGGCTTTTACCATCAGTGATGAAGTATTTGTTCCTTTCTCCAGCTCCTTCTGGGAAAATGGACTTCCCAAGAGGGAAGCTTTTCTGATTAGGAAAGTTTTTCAGATTCCCTCTTCCTAGATAAATCATATTGTGAATTATTTTGTTGAATTCCTTTCCATTTGTTTTCTATTTAGTTCTTGTTTCATTCCCTGTAGATCTCATACATCCCTCTGAATAGTAAATTCTAATCTATTTTCAAAATAAACATGCAATCGAAGAAAGAAATATTAGGAGGAAGGACAGAAAGGAAAGAATCCAGCTAATCTTCATTATATATTTAAAGCTTATTTAGGAGCTAAATCTTCCTCCACAGCTCTACTCTCACATCAATATATTATCTGACTTCTGTAAAAACAAAGGCAAACAGATACAATTTTTTTTCTAGTTAATTTTAATAAAAATGCAGAACATGTCATCTACATACCCCTGGACCTCGGCCGATTTCCAGAACTCTAGATCTGTTTCCAGAAACTTCTGCTGCTTTGTCAGTACAATTTCTGCTAGACTGACCTTATGATCTCCAGCATCATTTTCTAGTCATTCTTTTCCAAGCAAAGCCATAAGGATGGGAAGAAAATTCTCTGGAATGTGACAAAACTGGCACAATGAGAACCTTATAAGGTTTGTGCTGGCAGCAACACAAAAATCACACTGGCTAGGAGAATTAACCGTACCATGTGTAGTTTCATGGTAGGTACTTATAGTTCTCAGTAATTAATGTCCATGGTATAACCAAAAGCATATCATAATTTTATCCATGTTCTAATAGGAGATATATTGCTTTAAATATAATTGTATGTAATAGCCTAATTTTCTAGGCCACTTTTTGAGTTTAGGACTAGAAAATAGTGCCAGCATCTGACAAATATGAAAATCATGTTTATGATGGATTTTAACATATTTTATTTCCTTAAAATAATATTTATCCTGAAAAGTATTTATTAGTGCCATGTATATTTTCTGTAAGAAGAAAATAAAAATACCCCTATTCTGATTGCTAAGATAAAACCACTGATAACATTTTAGCTATTTCCTTCTAGTATTTTTCTGCACATTTAGTTACATATCAATAATCACATAATTAGAGAATACTGCACAATTCACTTCATCCTTTTTCACTTATGTGATAATAGCTATGTCCCTATATCCTATTTGATGTTAAAATAATGAATCTCTTTGAGGAGAAAAGAAGTTAGTTTTTGAGAGACACCATTAAGTAGTTGTCTCATTATTAATTCTTTTAAATTAATGATAATTATATTTATAATTTGTGCACTTTTGTTCTGTATATTACACTTCAATAAAAGCTTATTAAACACAAAATCTCAAATTAATTAAAACGTGATTCACCATGACTGCATAACATTCCATCATACATCTCAACAATGATTAATTAGGCCATTCTGCCATCCTTAGACATTTAGTTTGTATTCAGTGTCTAATACAAATAACACTGCTGTAAATACATTGGTATTAAATATTCATCTGTATCACATTCACTTAGGGTAGAGTTCTAGCATTATTTGCCTCTTTCTTGAGAAGAAATGCATTATAATGAGGGAGAACGATTAATGTAAATACATTTTCCGCAATGTATTTATTGATAGGGTAAACTGGTAGAACTCTTAAATTCCTATAGTTATAGCCTGAAAGACAAGGTGGGACTGCAAAATCCTGAGCTGGACCCCACATGTGAACCAAGTTTCACCTGTATGTGAAACTTGTACACATAGGGGAGATATTCGTCATCCTAGCAAAACAAACAATTGTCTGTTCAATTCAATTGGGTAAACCATTTTTGAGCACCAAGTACATGGCAGGACTCTCCTAGACACTAGAGACAGAGATCCAAAAGGTACAGCTCTGTACTTGTTTAGAAATAAGAGTTGATCCCAGAGGAAGAGTCTCAAACTAGTGTGGACATGAATGTTCCTCCTCATTTCCCAATCCCTTTATCTGTATATTGGGATAATAATACTTAATCTTAGTGACTTGTGGTGAGAATTAAGTCAGACAGCATTTACAGAGCACTAGCCAGGGGTGCTATTCAAAATATTTAACAATCCATATAAACTGGCATCAATCAATCGGAAGAAATGCTGGTTTAGACAAAATGGAGGCAGGTGGTAAAGAATTGCTCTCCGACCTGATGCTTTCCGGCCGAGTACTTTGTGCCCTTGTGTAACATAGGTACTGACAATCATTAGTTTTTCTTTCTTTATTCCTTTTGATTTCCTCAGGTAAAATAAAATATCCCAAAACTCATATTTGCTTTTGAATGAAATTATTTTGCATTCACAATATTTGGAGAAGCAACCTCAGAAATATGGTTTGTGATCTAACACTCTTTCTTTGATTTTTACCCAATAGGAGTCACTAGGCCTTTTCAACTGTTCTTCCATTTATTTCCTTTGTGTCCAACTCCTATTTTTTTCTACTGCCAACAGTCACAGCAGCTTGTTAGGAGAAAAATTACATCATATATTTACTCCTAAAAATATTGGCAGTGAATATAGGAACCATGTGGGAGGTGGGGATGGGACATGGGCCTAGTCATATAAATATAGTAAATGAAAACAAAAAAACCCAAAACCCTATTTTCTGGGAGTAAGCTTTAGGTTTTGATTACCATTTAAACTGTTAAATTTTACCTAATTTACTAAAGTAAAAATAAATAAAAAGGATTATTACAGAAGTTGAATAACAACTACAAGTATAAAACACACATCGATTACTGTAGATTTTTTTTAGGTGATTATGGTTAAGTAACTACAGTTCAATAACAACAACTTGGAAATACGTTAACATTTGCTCTTCAAATTGAGAAGATAAATACTTTACACTACAGGAATGAACCATCTGAGCTGCTCAAATCTCATATCGCCTTTGAGTTCCAGTAAGATTCCCGCATCTTGCTGCCATCTGAAAAATTTCTTTTTGGAAACATAGGAAATGTGGAGTCAGGAATGGGAATATTAGGTGGTGCAATAAGGAATGAGAGTTTTCTGTAAGATCATGTCAAAGAATGTCATTCAAATGCCCACTGCATAATATGGCTTTTATTGTACTCAACATGCTTCTTTGCCTCTGGTAAGTGCTTAATACACATTGAGGGAATGAGCAGGGACAGAATGAATGCTTCGCAGACATTGGAGGTGAAGTGATATCTTTGGAAAGAATATTTGCTCTGGAACCTGAATGTCCATCAAAGGTGCACTTGTTGACTAATGTTGAGGATACCAGTGTCAGCATCTACTGGGTATGATGAAACCAAGTCAGAGAAGCTAAGCAATATGCACGAGCTTATAGTCCTTATTACATAAATATAGGGCAGAACCCGTTGCCTTGCTGCCTTCTGTTCTCATAAGCCAACATTTTTAACAAAATGATTCTCTTGGGTTTGGTTTTTTAAAAAATTTTACTAGATTTTCATCATTAGAGTCAGTCATGGGTTCCTGGTTGCTGAGCTAGAAGATAATTAGTATGACAGGCATGTGGTGTCTATGAAGCATTCATTCAACACAGGTTGAAGATCTCCAATTCTATCGGGTACTATCTAAATGAATATGGGAAAATAATTTAAACTTTGATCCTCAGAGTCCTCATATGTATCATGAGAAAAATAACATATTTGCAGAATTGCTATAAAGTTTAGAAACCATGTGTATAGTGACTGGTCAGAGTAGAGTCGTAAGTAATAATAACTATCATTTGTTTGCTGTTTATAAGTAACATAAAAGTCTAGGGACTATGAAATTGTGGGACTTTAAAAATACAACAACAAACAAACCTCTCCTTATGGTATCCTCAACATAAATGTAAATGAGCAAATTCAACATTGTTGTGACATAAGAGAGGTAAAATTAGGAAAATATCTCCAAATAAACATTTTAAAATGAAGGCTTTACTTCTCTTTGAAGTTTTTGTTGAGTAATGTTGATTTCCACAGTATTTCAATTTTTAGTATAAATAGCAATGCTTTGATCTTGGTAGGAGGCATCCTCTGTGAGTTCATGTACAATATGCAGGTGAATACCAATCTAAATATTTCACATTTCATCTACCTTCTCATGAAGCTTTACTGGATCAAACACTGTAGGAAAGCTCATTTTTTAAAAACTCTGGTCCAGCCAAATCAAAAACTCTGATCCAGCCAAATTCTCTGGAGGCAAAAGAATGCTTTAGTTTGTCAATACAACATCTAAGGTGGAAGTAAGGTGGAGTAGAAAAATAATTACCTTCTTTCAGGAGGGCTTTAGTTATAGCCTCCTTTTTTTCTGTCACTATTAGATAAACTCTATGCAAGAGTGTTTTCCAAGGTTTCTCTCTGTTCTTACCCTTTGGCTTCTTACCCTTTGGTCTTGCATTGACTCTGCTTTGCTCTCTGTTCTCCTGGCCATCCTCAGACCCAGAGCTACAGGTAGGGTAGGCTGCTTCTCGGTCTTTCTCTTCTCTCCAGCAGAGTCAGGGCCCAAATTGGGACCTTTGTGAGAGAAAATAAAAACCACCTTCAGAAAGGTAGGGAATCGGCAGGATTGGGAGAAACTGAATAAAAGAAGAAGAGTTACGTGACCATTGCAGTCTATGCATTGGGGTGGGTGCACTGAGGAAACACGCGTTTATTTGCTGCCATACCCTTCTCCTCCAACACCCATCAAATGCAGCTCCAGATGTCTTTAATTTCTGTAATTATTTCTGTAATTGTTTATTGTGGTCAGGTCAAATTGTTTATAGCATACTTTCTTTGGCCACCAGCATCAGTTAAATAATATTACTAATAGTCAATTTTCTCACTATGTGCCTGAATATATGCTAAATACATTAATCACTGAAGTTACTCCTCTCACTGACTGTTAAAAGTGGGTATTATTATCAACATCTTACAGAAAAGAGCAGCATAAGCCCATATTTCAATGCAGATAGCTTGACAATAGAGCCTGAGCTCTATGTCATTCTACTGTATTCCTCTTTAGCTATGTCCCAACCAGTTTGTATTTAAAAGAATGAGGTGCCAGGTGTGGTGGCTCATGCCTTATTCCCAGCACTTTGGGATGCTGAGGCAGGCGGATCACGATGTCAGGAGTTCGAGACCAGCCTGGCCAGCATGGTGAAACCCCATCTCTACTAAAAATACAAAAATTAGCTGGGCATGGTGGTGTGGACCTGTAGTTCCAGCTACTTGAGAGGCTGAGGCAGGAGAATTGCTTGAACCTGGGAGGTGGAGGTTGCAGTGAGCCCAGATCACACCACTGCACTCCAGCCTAGGCGACAGAGTGAGACTCTGTGTCAAAAAACAAAACAAAACAAAAAGGAGTGAGGTATAGTGACTAATGAGATGCACACATCATGCATGATAAGTCTGAGCTGTACTTGGTGCCTGCCCTCAGCAAAATGTCCTTTGGACAAAAATTGGGACACAGGAACACAATCAGACCTTCCTGGCTAATCTTCCTGCTTCTATTCTCACTACTCCATTCTAGCTCATTCTGAATACGGCCACTGATTGATCATGTTACATCTTGTTTTAAAAACTCCTTGGAAAAAAATGCAAAACAAAATCAAAATCAAAAACCTCCTCCATCATTAAATTCTTCTGTAAGGTCCCTTTGCATTGGAATTGTTTTGATTGTCTTGAGCATATTTAAGGTCTACATTGTAAATGAATGCTTGTCAACTTAAAGTCAGGTAAGCCAATGACATGTTTCCTTACATACAATGAGTGCAGAAAGAGTACTGTGCTCCATATAGTATAGTTGCCAATTCTGGGAAGTTAAAGACAAAACTGAATATTTTATTTTATATAAAAATCAGAAAAGTCAATGACCAGTATGTTGAATTTCCTTGTTTATTTCAGCTGATTAACAGAGCTAATGGCATCACTCAAATTCAATTTATTGAATATTGGCTTGTGTAAATCTACAGTCTACATGCAATATTAACTGAATCTGAGTATATTTTACAATTGTTTCAGATGTATACACATTATTTCCCCAAGACAATATTACAGATCGTGAATTTTTATAAACTAGCATGGAAACACTATATTTTTGCATCATATTTTAAGTGTTTATGGCACAATAGATGTATATTATTAATATTTTATGAAGTAAGCCATAGGTAAGTTTATTAAGTTCTTGAAGCCTGATGTAGGAGCATTTGAGAAAGGACCTTTTCTTCATTCCTAATAAACTAAAAACAGTATTATTTTTGGTCTAATTGGCATAGATCAAGGTAAATTACATGACATATATTACCAATTAAGTGTATACTGTAAGCATCGTTATTTAAAATAAACTTTTAAAGCAATCACTAAAATACTTTTTCTTCTTCAACTTTTCCCTTCTCCTGCAAACCTGTACCAGTTTAGCTTCAAAGTTTACGACTGTCATTTAGGATTATTGGTAATCAGTTTCCATCTATCTTGCCAGTGCCTTTCTCTGGCAATCCCATCTATAAATCTTGCCCTCCACCCAAACTGGATACTTCATTTTTCTCCAGGATGGTCATTGTATTTCCTTCTCTGTATGTATCTGTTAATGTTTTGCCCTTTTCTCTCACCCAAATGGATCCTTTCTTTTCTTCAGGATTCCATTCAAATCCCATTTTCTCCCCTGAACTGATCAAGACTTTATTTCCTTCCATTTAATATAGACAAAATCAAATACATCCACAGTGCAGCTTAGACTTATTGTTTATATAATTTACCAAATACTTAAGTTTATATTGTCTCACAGAAGACAGCGAGGAGTAAGCCAAAGAGTCAAATAACAGAAAGGGAGTTCATCCTTACCCCTCCATAGTCCCTGAGGACATTAATAACCAACCTCTCCCATACTCTTTGCTGAGCCAAGACACCATGCAGACTTCTCAAGGTGGCATTCCACTACCAATCAGAGTGGGTGCAGATGATGGAGCAGTCAAATCAGAATCTGGAAACATCTGTTTTGCTTCTGGCTGCATCTCTCAAGAGCTGTGTGAATGGAAGCTTCTATTTCTTTATTTGAAATGGTATAATGCATATGAAAGCATATGAAACATTTTTTGAACTTAGATATTATAAATAGGCCATGTAATATGGTCTCAAACTATTATTTCAGTCTTGTATTGAGATAGAGCCAGTGGTGTGCCCATTTAACAACCAGGTCTCCAGGAAAAAATAGCTCTGATTTGTAGCATTTGCTGACTTCCTTGGTGCAAACACCACATGGCAGATTTTAAAATACCAATGAGACATCATTGAATACAGACTTGGAATTCACAGCAGTACACTGTTATGCAGTGTTTCCATTGTACAGATACAGTAGATGTCAATCTCCTCAAGAGCACAAATAATAGTAGAAGGTAGTAAAATAATTCAGAAGTGATGATGTTTGAGTATTGCCTTTTGTTTTAGATCTACATTTAATTTAATATTTAGTATTTAACAATGGTTGTTTTTAGCAACTGGCCTGCAAAATTTCTGACAATTTAACAATTGGCTTTCACGAGTGGGCATGAGTCAGCTCTAGCAGACTTCTGGTAGCATCCACATTTTCTTCTCCAAATGTATTAGTGCAAGGCCAGGCACAGTGGCTCACACCTGTAATCCCAGCACTTTGGAAGGGCAAGGCAGGTGGATCATCTGAGGTCAGGAGTTCGACACCAGCCTGGTCAACATGGTGAAACCCCATCTCTACTAAAAGTCCAAAAAAAAAAACCAAAAAAAAAAAACAAAGTTAGCTGGGCGTGGTGGCTGATGCCTGTAATTCTAGCTACTCGGGAGGCTGAGGCAGGAGAATTGCTTGAACCCGGGAATCAGAGGTTGCAGTGAGCTGATTTGCACCATTGCACTCCAGTCTGGGCAACAAGAGCAAAACTCTGTCTCAAAAAAAAAAAAATGTATTAGTGGAAGAGCAGTGTTTGATGGAGTATTATACTCCAGTGTTTGCACATAGTAAGAACTTAATTTCTATTTTTTAAATGAATTGCAGTGTACTTAAAAAAAAGACTGATTCCTCGACATATTTAAAATATGTATTTATTCAAAACCTTTGTTGAGTGTGCACAATTTGCCAGCTACTCTGTTAAGCTAAGATGGGACGAAAAACATCATATGGGTTAATATTTAATCATCAAATATTCAAAAGCAACTGCTCAAAAAAGTCTGATCAATTATTTGTGAGCTTCTTATAGGTCCTCTGCCCATGCTTGCAACTAATAAAGGCAATAGCCAGGAAGCTCTGTTTTACCTTCACTCTTTCACTTTGTTCAACTTCACCAAAGATGACGAAACACCAAGTACTGGTTTACAGTTACGTTTCCATTTCCCTCAACTCCTTACTTTTCTGATTTCCTCCATTTTCTGATTCCCTTACACCACTGCTCAGCACAGGGGACCTTAGTCCAAGCAGCCCCCTCCATGGCAAACTTTCAGATCTACTACTAGGCCTGGAGTGGGAAGGGCCACTGCTACTGAAACTATCCATGGCCGGGAGATCTACTCACCTACCATGCCAATGCCCACAAACTCCCTCAGAAGCAGGTCCTGCTATTATTTACACTCTATGAGTGACGAAACTGAGGTTCCAAGAGATTACTGATCTTGCTCAGAATCATTTCACTAGTATGGATTACAGCTGGCAAAACTCCTATTTTTCCCCATCATAAGACTTTGATTTTTCCTCCTTCATATAACAGAAGAATGTCTTGCTCCAATTTTGAACTATGGCAGTCTAGAGAACCTTTCAAAAGTGAAGGAGAAGAGGTAGTCAGTATATTATATTTAAATCTGATTTTCAAATAAAATTGCCTTCACAGTTTGTATTTGACTTTCTCCTCATTGAAACATAATAGAAGGCTGAATAGTGATGTTTTGATGTTTGAAGGCAAGTAACCACAGGATTTGAAATTCTCTTAAAGAGGTAGGTTACAACCTGCAGTTGGGCATGTAAACTATGAACCAAGTGGAAAGTCAACTCTAATGAGATTTTCTCCTCCTTCTCCTTCTTCTTTTACTTTTAATTTTTATGTAAACACATTACTGAGGTAAATCATAATTATTGTTTACTTCATGGTGCAGGAATACCACACATGCAGCACAAAGTGTAAGAAAAATGTTACTCCTGGGATTTCAAGCTCAGGTTAAAAATAAGACAACAGTCTCATTATTATAGTGGGGAAGGGACAGGTGCTGCTGAAAGTTATGACTCCAGAAAGCCAGATTCATTTTTCAAGAGACTGCTAAAGCTAAATACAAGATATTTAAGAACAAAAGATGCAGAAAAGGGAGATTTTTTAAGGAATCTATCATTTGGAAATACGGGACTGGTGGAACCATAGCCACTGTAATATGAACTCAACTGAAATAAAGCAAAGGAAAGTTCAATAAACAAAGAAATCAAACCCAAATCATATCATGTTGGCTCAGATTTGCATTTTGATAACACTAGAAGAATTTTCAACTTCCAGAGGGATACATCCCCCCCAAACCTGTAAGAGAACAAAAATAATGTGACAAGTAAAAAAAGAGAACAGAAACTGCAGCTAAAATATCAGTTGGGATATGATTCTCTGACCAGAGATTTTATGAGAAGGAGGGCAAAACCAATAGAAATGACTAAGTTCACCCTTTACTGGATTTTTATGTAATGTGGCTATTTACACAGTAGGCCAATACACAGGTGCCAAGAGAATGTGGACCAAGAAAGTGACAATGGAGTAGAGAGCTAGGTCCCAACTCATGCGTGCCAAAAGCCTACTGAAGGTCTTCTGCTTTCTGGGTAAGACATTCTGCTGCTAGGCACAAAAGGGCTTGTATAAGCCACAGTCAGAGAAGACACCAAGCCTCTATTTAATGGAGCAACTATGGTTCTGTTTTGCCCACTCTGTATTCTAAGGAGGATGAGGCTTTGTGTTATGGAACCAAGAAAAGGAAAAGTCAAAATGATTAAAAACACGGAAGCGATTTTAACGTTCAAATAGAATTCAATGCTGGAGAAAAAAGGCAAGCATCATCAGATATGTCTAATTAATAACAGGTCAATTCCCTTTCTCCATACGTTTTCCCTTCTGTGAGATAAAATGATCTGTTAATTTTATTCCAGAACAGAGAGAACCTCTGTGTATTTCGTAGACATTTCTATGCATTTAAAAGGATAAAGTAAATAATTTTCCGTGATTTTTCATTCTGGATAAATGTACAGTTGTTTAGTTAGGCCAGTCTAGATAATAATAACAATAAAATATAGGGATGTACAAAGTGTTCTAGCATTTAATTCTCATCACTACCCTACAGTGGAGAAAATATTGCTATTATAATTTACAATAAGGAAACGGAGGCTCCCAGAGTTCAATTTACTTGCTTAGGGTCACATGGTAGTAAGTAGTGACTATGGTTAGGATCCCAGACCTTTTGTGTCCTTATCCAGCTAGATCACATGTCTTTCTTAGACCAGTGACAAAACTCATTGAAACTATACAAGAGGGTTTATTCTTGGCCTTTTGGTGTTTTGCTAATATATTTTGGTACCATGGGCTGAATTAATTTAAAAGAGTTGTCTATTTTTTCAAACATTATTAAAAAATGGACCCAAAGGATTATTATGAAAGCCTTTTCCTTACAAGGTCTGAATCACAAATGTTACATTTGAGAGATTACAGAATTATCTCCTTACGATAATAAATAATTTGTATGTTGAAAATTATAATGTGCATAATCCTCATTCGTGGTAAATTAAACCTGAAGAAAAATTATACAGTAAGGATTGAGAATCATTTGAAAGTCAAAGGGGATGGTTCAATGAGGAGAAAAAATGCAATATGTAGTCACTACTAAAAGCATACATCCAAAGAATGTTTATACCAGTAAAGTGCCAATGGGAAAAAACTACATATATAGCATGATCCCAATTTTGTTTAAATAAATACCTGATAGCTCTGTGTATGTATGTGTGTGCATATGTAAGGTGTGTGTGTGTGTGAATATACAATTGGAAGGAAATATTGGAACCCACAATATCTTAATAGTGTGTGCTTTTGCTCTATGATGGGACATAGTTGATTTATGAAGGATTTTGGGAGCTATGCTGGCATAGAGTTATGCTGTGGAGTGAACGACTGACTTTGACTCTGAAGTCCATCACTTGTTATGTTCCCTAAGGTACACTTTGCCTTCACTGTTTCATATGAAATGGGACTAATATTAGGAACTACCTCCTGGACTGCTGCCAAAATTAAAGAGGATAAATATTAAAATATATTAAACAGTATGGTCACTGCACACAGTAATTCTTCAAGTATGGCAGCTGTTAACTGAATTTTCTTCTTTTATACTTTTCTGCACTGTTCACATTTTCTAAAACGTTGTTTTGTTTTATAATCAGAAAATAGAAATGAATCCACAAAAGTATTTAAAAGTGAGAGAATTAATTTAGCTAAATTTTAACCATGAGTTGGTAGGAGGAAGTGTGGTAAGACAAACTTTTGGTTTGCCACATTTTAGTCTTTTAATTTAACTTAATTTTTATTTATTTAATTTTTTGGAGACAGGGTCTCACTCTGTCAATCATACTGCAGTGCAGTGGTACAATCTTGGCTTACTGCAGCCTCAACCTCCTGGGCTCAAGCTATCCTCCCACCTCAGCCTCCTCAGACAATATGCCTGGCTAATTGTATTTTTTTGTGGAGACCAGGTTTTACCACATTGCCCAGACTAGTCTGGAACTCCTGAGCACAAGGGATCCTCCTGACCCGGCCTCCCAAAATGTTGGAATTACAGGCATGAGCCACCATGCCAAGCCTTAGTCTATTTTAATTTTAACAATAATTCGGTAAGATAAGGTATGTTCCCTATCTGCTTTTATAAATGAGGCTTGGATCCTGGACCAGGCTATCACTGGTCGTTAAGGGTTAAGAAATGAAACTCCAATTGGGTCTTGCTGTTTCCAAATCTAAACATGCATCAGTGGTCTTCACTTTTCTTACCTACCCCTCCTCAAAGGCATGATCCCTATTCCCTGTGTCCCTACCTTTCCAGGCAGTTGAGTGAGAAAAATAAATCTCTGAAATCACTAGCAAAAGAATGAAGCAGCAAAAAGGCATGATGGGAATTCAGAAAAATGGTCAGAGTATCCTGGGGTAGTCAGAACAGGGAGGAAGCAGAAATTGTGTTGGGCCCTGAGGGATCAATATTACTAACACAGGTTTAAGGGATATGTCCGTAAAGGCGTGTGACTAAAAGGCCAATAAAGTGGCAACACTTCCTGCCCTTCATTTAGGGTTTTCTTTTTTTAATGCATGGGGAAAAAAAAATGAAATGTTCTCCAGGTTTGCCACGACGCTTTCTTTCTTGTGCTGCCACACTTTCAGTGACGTTTATTATGGCATTAAAATATTTCCCAGACATTTTTGCCACTTCCATCCAGTGACAGAATTTTAAAGGAGGTGTATAGTGGAGTAAATATGCAAATAGAGAACTAAGGAATATCTGAGTTCTAGGGACTCCCACCCCCACAAAGATACACAGCCTCTCACAGTATACAAAGACTTGCACAGAAATCCCAAAAGGATTCTCTTCACAAAGTAAATCACTGCATGAAATCACATGTTGGAGTGCACAGTTCAGAGTTACTGTCATCACATTTGTAGCTCTTTGCAGCTGAGAGATTGTTTTAATTATAAAAAGGAGTTCAATTCAGGAGAACCAAGAGAAATGAGGATGCCATTTGATAATAGGCCTGGATTTTAATAGGCACCCATTGATTTTGAGGCCTTGATTTCCTGCTCACTGATCTTAAGAACATGTGAACCTACTGGAGATATTTTTGAAGGAAAAGCGGTTTGGAGTAACTTCTAGAAGATGTCTAACATCCCTGTGATACTAAGATTTTATAGTAATTACTACCGTTTTCCAAATACCTGTTATGCGCTGGATTTCCATGTACTTATTTAACAGATAATTATCAGGTATCTAATCTTTGCTAGGCATTGCGGATACAATGCTGAACAGAATGGACACGATTTACCCTTAGGTGTCTCATAGTCTAGTAGAGAAATGCTCAATCAAATAAATGGTCAATCAAATAAAATTAAATCTATGTGCCACAGTGCAGGAGAAGTATATGGTGGTGATATGGGAGCAGGGCAAGGAAGTGCTGGGTAGAGCAAGGGCTGGTCCCTGGGTAGGGCTCCACCCCGGGGCCTGTGCCCATAGACCTAAGTAAGGACAGGCATTTCTGTTTTCCTGCCCAAATGTTGCATTTCCCAAGATCACCTTGGCCTGTTACGCCCCCATCCTGTGCCTATAAAAACCTGGAGACCCTAGCGGGCATGCACACAAGCGGCCAGACGTTGAGAGGAACACATTGGTTGAAGAAGATTCAAGGAGTTGGGCATTGAGAGGAATGCGCTGGCATAAGAGCATGCCAGCAGAAGTCAGCAGGGAGAACAACGTGGAGTTTGGCCGGGGTGGTCGGAGGAGAGCCTGGCTGCTGAGCAGCCCGATTCCAGGGGAAAATCAACTTCCCACTCCATCTCCCTTCTGAGTCCCCCATCTGCTGAGAGCTACTTCCACGTAATAAAACCTTGCACTCACTCTCCAAGCCCACTTGTTATCCGATGTTTCCAGTACACCAAGGCAAGAACCCCGGGATACAGAAAGCCCTCTGTCCTTGTGATAAGACAGGAGTCTAATTAAGCTGATAAACACAAGCCAACTGTGGACAGCTGAACTGAAAGAGGACTTGGTAACACACTCCCACTGGGGCCTCAGGAGCTGTAAACATTCACTCCTAGACACTGCGGTGGGCTCAGCCCCACAACCTGCCCATCTGCCTGCTTCCCTTAGGGGTTTTGAGCAGTGGGGTGCTGAAGAAGTGAGCCACACCCCCATCGCATGCCCTGAGATGGGGACAAGGGAACTTCTTCTGTTTCAGTAGCTGAAGAGCACACGGAAGGGCTCTACTTAGCAAGATCAAGGAAGGTTTCCACAAGGAAGTGCAGACGGAGCTAAGATATGATGAAGGAACAGGAATTAAATACTTAACAGAGTGTGAGGGAAGGAGGCAAGCATGAGGGTCAGGCTTCCAAAAAGGTCAGTCTGATTACATCAGACAGAGCAAGAATCAGGGTTAAAGCAGAAGAGACTGCAAGGAAGGAAGGAGCCAGATCATGCAGATCTTTTACAAAAATCTGTGGTCACAAATTTTCACCCAGCTCTGTGAATTAGACTATATTCTCACTTTGTAGAATAGCAAGATGAAGCTCAGAACTGAGGAACTGGCCTATGGTCACAGAGCCGGTAGGTGCTGGAGGTGGGGTTGGAATAAAATCTATCTGCACACTTTAGGGCCTGAATTTTGAACTGATTGAATCTTCCAGTGTTTCACAATCTGACATGGATGCATTGTCCGGCAGATGTTCCCTGTGGTTGACCCATTAGGGACAACTTTATTCCCTGGGCTAACTCATTGCTCTCCTGTAAACAGTGTACCGAAGGGAGGATATCCTGCTGTGCTCTGCCAGATAAAAATTATGTCTGCTTCACCCATCAAAGCTGAAACCTTATTTCTTATTTTCTTTCTTTTTTTCTTTTTAAGACAAAATCTCACTCTGTCACCCAGGCTGGAGTGCAGCGGCACCATCTTGGTTCACTGCAACCTCTGCCTCCCAGGTTCAAGGCTCTCGTGCCTCAGCCTCCCAAATAGCTAGAACTACAGATGCACACCACCTTGCCTGGCTGATATTTTTTGTATTTTTAGTAGAGATGGGATTTTGCCATGTTGGCCAGGCTGGTTATGAACTCCTGGCCTCAAGTGATCAAGGAGTTCACTTTTGGGAGGCCCACCTCGGCCTCCCAAAGTGCTGGGATTACAAGCACGAGCCACCGCACTCGATCTTGAATCCTTATTTCAAACAGTGTCTACTTTTCAGTTTTCTGATCAAAGTCATCAGTATTCAGAGCTCCCCTGGATTACTATGGTGCATGTTTTTCCCCAGGAAATAAAATAATCAGTTATGTTGTTTCATTCCCATAAGACTTTCTCTTGTTTATTGAGCAGAAATAGCAACATTAGATGTTTATTATGTACCAGGCATTCTGCTAAAGCATGTTATATATATTATCTCAAGGCAACCTTAATTAACCACGCAATGAGGTAGAGGTGTCCCATTATTCCCTTTTTACAAATGAGGAAATTGAGCATCACTGAGTTTAAATGGTTTGCCTTAGGTCACTCAGTGTATAAACGACAGAGGTAAGGTTTGAATCCAGAAGACCTGTCTGACTCTAAAGCTAAAGTTTTAACGTAATGTATGAAAATTCAACTTTAAAAGATAATTTGTGTTTTAAGAGAATTCGTGAAATAAGAAAATTCCTAAAAAGGTTGCATGCCAGGATACACTGTAATTCAACAATAATTACATTGTTAAACAAGAAAGCACTCATCATAAAAAGATTCTCCTTGGCTACGATACCAATTATGGATGCTTTAAGAAATCAGTAATTTCCTAAATTAAGATACAAAGTTTAAGATGCAGGAATAGTTCTTTAAACAAAAGTGGTTCACTTCTCAAAGATGAAGGATACGTATATTTTGAGGCGGTGTGTGGGGGGCTGGGGTGGGGAGGAAGAAAGGGAAAGAGAGGAGTGAAATATTCTATCTAGACAATCTTTAACAAAATTACAAGTTTGTTTTCAAAGTTTATATGGTAAGAAGGTATGGTGAAGAAAGACCTCATCGATAAGGCAGGAACATCCATAGAGCAAGATCTTGTCTCTGTAGGGTTATATTTTTTTCCTTTCTAAAAAAGAAAGCTTTTCCTTCACAGTGCATTTATGTCAAAATTCTAAAACCTCTCACAAGAGCCTATCGTATCAACCTTGTCAAGTCTCACTTGTTGAAATGAGTGGGATTTGAAAACTTCTGAGTGTGCTATTACATTTTCCATTTATGCTCAGGGAATATGGCTGTGTGAAAAGGAGGCCAAGAGTTGTGGGGGTGGCAGATTTGAGGGAGAGACAGCTCTAAATGAGTGAAACCAAAGAGACTGATTGTTTCAGGTGGTGGAGGGTAGTCTCCATGAAGGACTGGGCAAGGACTTTGAGAAGAAAATGCATTTTACTTTTTACATTTTTTAACATTTATTGCCCTCACTAAACTACCTGTTACCTCAAATATCAGAGTTTTAAATACAAGAATCCAATGTTTCTTTGCTTCAAAACTGTAAAAAATTTACAACTGATCTATGTATTCTCGATGAAATAACAATAGATACTTCTTTTTATTTTCTTGTCTTTTTTAGAGCTCATCAAGAGACAAGGAAGCATCATGTAGAAATTTGATACTTCCATTAAGATTTCTCAGCTTCTGGAAAACAAATTTGATATTTGTGTCAGGTTAGAGAAAATGCAACCTTAAGCCTAACTTAATTATATTTTAACCCTAACCCAAATTCTATGTAATAGAGGGTAGTAGGCAAGGGAATGACCAGATATTTTTGAGTGAGGGCAGAAGTTGTTTACTGATGTTAGAAAATTCACGTAACTTGGCCAGGCGAGGTGGCTCACGCCTGTAATCCCAGCACTTAGGGAGGCTGAGGCTGGCGGATCACCTGAAGCCAAGAGTTCGAGAAAATTCATGTAACTGTCAACTTTTAAAATTCTTAGTATTTTTATTGCTATCATTATAAGTGAATATCTTTCAGGTTTACCAAGAAGCTTAGCCATTTTTTAAACAAAATTTAATTTGGTGAAGATGCTTTTTAAATAAGTAAACAACAAATTTCTGATTGATAGAGATCAAATGTTTTCCCCTAGTAACCAGTAGAGGGAGCTGTTGGCATTTGATTTGGCATTATAACTCGACCTGGAAGTTCCCTTAATTAATTCAATGTTTGAAATCAAACCACAGTTTAAATGTAATGATATTAATATGAAGAATAGATGTGTAAACGTGGAGATTTTCCATCCCCATTAAACTTACTACACAACCACAGATTTCTGGTTCTTCTGTGGGCCCTTTTTAGAGAGCTTATGTTATAGAAATGTTGGCTGCTGTAAATTAAAGCTGCTCAGAATTGAGTTCATGTACCTAGGCAATGATTCAACATTTCTAAGACTGATTGCAAGTCGAGAAAGAAAGCAGCTTCTTCCTCCAGCTCATAAAAAAAAGAAAGCAAAAAAAGATGTTTGACCTAGAATGATAGTTGAAGTTTTCAAAAGAAAAAATTGTATATATTAGGTTGATAATAAGTTTGAGTATCTCTAATCCAGGAGGAAGAATCCTCTGCAGTTAAGGTTCTGGGTATATTTGATGCCGTTCTTGTGGTGAAATATAGCATTGATTTTTCTTATATTCCCTTCACCCCAAGTTCATTTCCACAGTTATAGTTTAAAAAGCAGTTATTCACAGCCTAGTGTTTAAAAGATACTTCTCCTTTTTGTAATAGATTTAAGCTAAAATGGGTTATAAGTAACAAGTCCAAGCACTTCACCAAGTATTATCTTTATCTCAATAAATCTTAATATGTAATGTACACACAAAGTTGTAACTGTCTCCAGATAACCTA
This sequence comes from Rhinopithecus bieti, assembly GCF_001698545.2. Taxonomy (NCBI): domain Eukaryota; kingdom Metazoa; phylum Chordata; class Mammalia; order Primates; family Cercopithecidae; genus Rhinopithecus; species Rhinopithecus bieti. Next base: position 1,675,284 of record NW_016804208.1, on the reverse strand, counting down.
GCAGAGAGCTGGGGAAAGGATTACTCTGATAATAGTACTTCTCAACCGGCCTCAGAATTCAGTTGTAAACTCTCTAGGTAAGAGAAAGGTCGAAGAGAGAGTTGGAAATAATCATTCTGATTCACTTAAATTTTTCCCCTCGCTAATGTAAACATAAAAATAAACTATTGCGTATTTAAATCTATGATATTAAAGACATGAAATCTTACCAAACTTGAAATAGAAAATTACTTGAAAAGATAAAGAAGAAACCAGTGTTCTGTTTTGATACAGATTAACAGATGAACATTAAGCACTCTACCCAATCGTTACCAATAGATTTAAGAAGCTTACTCCTTCAGGCTACACTGAAAGCATACTAGAGATAATAGGGTTAATTGTGTTCTGAGTACATAAAGAAGTGCCACTTTCTGGGGACAGTATGCCACATTGCAATTTGCACATTAAATGCTAAACCAAAATCACTTCCCCTGTTCACAAAACATGTGGAGCTTCTTGGAAAGGAAAAAAAGGTGTTTTTTAACTGAGTGGGGACAGTGTTCTGTGCTATTTCCAGGAAGTGTGTATTTTCTCAAATTACTTATGCTTTTTAATGTGTTGGACCTGGTGTGTGTTTTGTGTTGATTTCTGGGCCTTCCAATCAAAATTGATTTTGCTCTTCTTTCTGAGATAACTTTTAGAACGAAAATGAACCACTCATACAGGGTTGAAAGACAAGGACCAAAAGTGCTGTATTATACTTCTTGAATGGTTTAAATCTAGCTGGAACAAAAACCCCCAGCACTATTAAAAATATAATTTTAGATGAAATTTCGTTCCATGTGAAGCATTAATTTTAATAGAGACTTATATATAAGCTCTCATTTGAATAATAATGTAAAATTAAATTTAAATTGTAAATAACGTCCAGATACTAGTTGTTTCCTGGCTCAAATTCTTTAGCACATATGGTGCTAGCATAAGCTTGTGCCTGTCTGCCTACTCTGGGTAATTTTGCATGCAAATAGTTTTAGTGCCTATGTTGAGGTGCTAAAACGTGTTTAGTACACTTGAAAATATTTGCATTGCAAAAGGAGAGCGAATCTCCTGAGGAAAATCAAATTGATATTTTGTATTAAGAGACCACTTTGGACACTGCGTGGTATTCTTCTAGGGAGAATTCTGTTTACAGTGCAACTAGCATTTTTAATTGACCTTTAGAAAAGAAGGTCTGGCTTCAGCTTTGCCAGGTTTATAAACCGTTGGACCATCTTCTGGCAGCATTCACCACATTAATCAGTAGGAGAGAGAAAGAGAAGGAAAGAATCTCCTTGCCTTGGCTGGACTGTAGTGTGTCATGCCTCAATTTGGTGGATTGGTAGGATAAATATGTTAATTATAATTAAAAGTTTCAGCTGGAATGTGCCTAACTAATTAGCTAACTAACTAACCAACTAACTAAGGAAAGGCTTTGGTACAGTGGAGGGGCAGTGGGTGCTGGGTGTGAGGCCCCACACACTCTTCCATTTGCCTCATTCCCATCTGCTGCATTTATGGGAACCAGTTCGTTAAGAGTCTGAATTGAATCCAAATAAAATGCATTTCTGGTGCAAGCCCGATGATGACTGGTGCCATTCTACACTGCATTATGTCAAATTAGAGTTTGTTTGGAAAAGAGGTTACAGGGATCCTACATAAATGTCGCTTGCATAGAACATCGATCAAATAAGAGTTGTGCACAAATTTGCCATCTAAATTCCTATAAACAAATCAAGCACCCCCTTCCTTGATTTTGCTCCTATTCACTATGAGTGATTAAAAAATTAGCGCTCCTAATAATAAATAAAATTCAAGAGGCAAGCTAGTAAGAGGTTTGTGGAACTTTTCTTGTAACAGTTATTTCAGTGTTTTTAGATAATTTTATTACATGAACCAGTTCAGATGTAGTATATCCCTATAAAATGAAAGTGAGTTCAACGTCCGTAAGAGAAACAGATGATACTAGGTCTACAGGAGGAATTGAAATTGTGAGACCCCTCTGTCTGCAACTCCCTCCTCTGTCGAGAAATGATGCCAGATGGAATCCTAATAACTCCCATTGTTAAAGCAGCTCTATCGCTTCCAGCCCAAGAACCATGCAGGAGTTACCTACTATAGATGCTTCTATTGGCTAAAATCTGCTGCAGGATCCAGATTTTTTTCTGCATATTTTACTCCTTCGTGCTTAATATTTTATTCTTTCATCCCTGCCACTTCTCACAGTGTGCAAGGTGCAGTATTTCGTGTCAATGAATAGCCAGAGACAGGTAGCAGGCAAGAGCCAAAAGGAACTCATGAATACAAACCATACAAACCAGTAAGGAGGAACTGACTTACTGTGTTACTGAAACTTTGCTTGCAATCTAGTTCCTTTAAAACAATCTTAAAAAAAAAAAAAAAAAAAAAAAAAAAAAAAAAAAGCTTCTGTTGTCTGTGGGATCCTAGCACATCAATCAATCCATTAAGTAAGTAAATAAAGCAATAACTAAACAATAAATCATTCTGAATTTCACGCATGCACAAATCTTTTGATACATAAATGACAAGGTTTAGGTTCGGAGGCTACCACCTCTGTTGCAGTAGTTTAGCATACAAGATAAAGAGTTGTTTTTAAACTGTGATGCGCTGCTCATTCTCGTCCCCACATCATGGGGCTTCTTTCACCCCTTTGGTGGTGGTGTGTGTATGATGCACGGCCTGGGAGTTGTTTGCATGTGTGTGTGGTGTGTAGGGGGGGCCATGCTGTTAGGGGGAAGCCTACCACACATTTCTGCCATCACAGACGGTGGGCTAACAGCTGTCTCCACAGCTGAGACCACTGGAGCTGCTTGCGCTGCTCCAGTAACTCGAGAGCACACGGCTGGTCCCTGGATGGCACAGAGCACTGTGCCTGCAGCAAAGCGCCTGAGCTTTCCTGGGGCTGAGCGGGCGGGGTCTTTGCCACCAGACACAATAAGCATGTGAAATGGGGTTCATGAATTATTCATCCTTAGTGTCCTATGAAACAAAGAAATGATATGTTTGCTGGTAGATAACTGTGTTGTGGCATTTGTAAATCTTTCTGAATTTGGAGTTGATCATGTTTCTTGTGTTGGTGGGGAAATATGTGTGTGTGTGTTTGTGTGCGCGCACGCATGCGTGTGTGTGTTTTTTCCCTAAAACAAAAATTTGGGATTTCAACACAATAATCTTAGAGCAAAGGTCTTCCATGGAATATTGGATGGATTGTACTATTTTGCCTCATGATTTACGAATTTTAAAAATCTCATTTAGTGAAAAAGGATGTTAAAATGGTTTCACTGCAATAAACTACAGCAGGATACCAAGTTCTCAAGGAGATTATATTTTTTCCTTAGTAGGCATCCAGTTCACTTTTGCTAATGCAAGTTTCATTACTGTCAACTAGAGAACAGTGGTGCCTCCAGCATGATACTACCACATCGAGAGAAACGATTCTTCACTTTCGCTAAAATATTAGTAAAAATGATACTTTGGTGAATTGAGCCCTAAATTGTTTTAGTGACAGTTAAATACCCACTAATTTAACACCAGTTAAATTGGCAATAAAATGACCCCCAACTGAGTTAAGCCACCATCCTATTCCTGCACATTAGCTCCAGACCTAATGCCAGTGATCTATAAAGCCACTGGGTAGAGTTTATGCATTTGCATAACAAATATTTCTGGAGTGTTGTATAAAGTAGCTAGCTACTCAAACTTATCATAATTGTTATTTATAATTAGCATCTGTGTATTCCTTTCATTTATTCTTTAATATCTCAAAGAAAAAAAGAAAATGATTTAATAGTTCTTCATTATCTTTGAAACACAACCTGGTGAAACAAATCATGGTAATGTTCACTGTCACCTCTTCACTAATTATCTCAGGTCTGTCTTCCAGTAGTCACTCATGCTTTCTCCATCACACTTTTTTTTGCAGTATCGCCTCACAGTCCCCCTACCTTTCAGGTTGCCCATGAAGCATTGTGTATCCATAAACCTCCCACAATCTGATATGTTTGGCAGAGAAAATCAGGGAGAAGGCACGTTGACTGTGCTGAAAGAAAAAAAAAAAAAACTAGCAAAAACAAAATATGGATCTGCCAATTATATGCTGGAATGAAAATACAATTCCTTCTTGCTTTCAGGTGAGGGAGTTGGCAGTTGGGGTGTGAATTGGTAGGTAGTAGGATTTTCAGTAAAAAGAAGTACAGCGAATGCTATACGATGGGTGTTGTTTGGATTTTTTGTTGTTATTTGTTTCCTTAAGCTCCAATAATGTACCAGACAGTAGACTCAAGAGATATATATACACACACACAAGATACACACACACACACACACACACACACACACAGAGGTAATGATTACCTTTCTTTAGCTTGGACAGGTGGGATTAATTAAGATTGTAAATAAAGTTATAATAGGACATAAATTGCTTCTTAACCTTTTGGAAAGAAAATAGATATCCAGTGGAGATAAATGGTAACAATGTCCTGGAACCAATGAGATAATCATTGGGCATAGAGGTGACAGCCTTAAGAGGAACAAAACAGAGACAGAGCCCTAAAGGACTTAGGCAGAGGTTAACGGAAATTTTCCTGATGTCCCATTGACTGCTTGCATCACCTCTACTTCCTCCTTGTGTATTTTGTTTTAGTGTGAGACAGCGGAAGTTGCTAATAATATTTCCTCCCCTCAGCCTGGATGCTTTTTCAGCTTCAGTTGGTCATTGAAAGAGCCCATATTGCTATGATTTTCTGGAATACTATCACTTGGTCTTCTAACATTTTGTTTTTAGTATATAGGAAAAAATCCTTTATGGGAATAACAGGCAAATTCATGTTTCTAATTATGTATATTATTCCATTTATATATCTGAGAACTAGGGTTGGGCGTGGTGGCTCACACTTGCAAACTCAGCACTTTGGGAGGCTGAGATGGGTGGATCACTTGCGTCAGGAGTTTGAGACCAGCCTGGGCAATATGGTGAAAGCCTGTCTCTACTAAAAATACAAAAATCAGCTGGGTGTGATGGCGGGCGCCTGTAATACCAGCTACTTGGGAGGCTGAGGCATGAGAATCGCTTGAACCCGGAAGGCAGAGGTTACAGTGAGCTGAGATCATGGCACTGCACTGCAGTCTGGGAGACAGAGCGAGACTCCATCTCAAAATAAATAAATAAAATAACTATCTGAGAACTATAAGGACATTCAAGTAAAAGGTATTTAAGGATATATGCTATAATAGCAATCAAAGAGAAGAATCAGCAGGAAATAAATCAACAATTTATAAAATTGATAGTCTATGTAAAGTTAAGAAAACCCAGGATCTTTGGATCACAGACACTTGGATTTGAATCCTGTCTCTGCTGCATTTGTGCTACAATGACATTTAACCTTGATGTTTAACCTTCCTAAATATATGTTCTTGTCTGTAAAATGGGGACAGAAATACATAGAATATTTGTTAAGTTCAGAACTAGTGATCTAATATTTTTGAAGCATGCATGGTAATCTGTAACCCTCTAAAGACATTAAAATCACCTGGAGAGCTTTGACAATTTGTTGATGCCCTGTTACCATCTCCGTCCAATTACATTCAAGTCTCTGGGGAATGGACCTTCCCATTACAGGTTTTAAAACCTCCCCAGGTGATTCTAGTGTGCAACCAAGGATTTCAACAACTGGTGGAAAAGTCTAAAACTGAATGAGCACTCACTAAATATTTTCCACCTTTCCTTGTCGATGTGGTGTGAACATTAGCCTAAATAGGATGCAGATTTTTATGACTGGAAAAAATTCTCGAGGTCAGTTCAAATCTTCGTGCTTTCAAGGTAAAGAAGATGAAACCAGGAGGTTAGTGGACTCTGGTCATATTGTTAATGGTGGCAATAAGACTGGGATCCCAGTACTCCTTTTAGAATTTCAGAGTTGTCCTTCCTACCACACCTTTTAACAGGGAGAGTTCTCAGATGAGGCTAAGCTGATCTTTCCTTTTCAGCAGTATTTTATGGCAATGAGGATAAAACTAATGTCAGAAACGAAGGATTAAACCTTTAACTATCATCTTCATCTTGGCCTAGTAGCATTCATTCATAGAAACTTTTGAGCAGAAAAAACAAATCTCAGCCCTGCTTCCACATGGAGGGCAATGCATGTGTAGTGTGGCTTCTGCAATTTGGTGTCTTAAGGCTTCTCCATCTCACTGAGCGTTTCCTGTGTGATTGATATGGAAAATCTGAGTGATTTACCACAACACAGTTATGAGCCATCATACAGGTGCATTTAATTTTTAATTACTCTTAAAAATTGTTTTAATAATTAGTAGTAATAACCACTAATTGGCATATAAGCCATTCTTGCACCAGCAGGCAAACTGTAGGTTTACTTCAGCACACCCACACCCAATCAACTGAAAATTGCTTGAATGCTTATCTTATAATTACTGTGCTTAATGCTGTTTGCATTGTTTGGAAGCTTTTGTGATTAATTGATTTTTTTTTTTTTTTTTTTTAACCTCTGAACCTGTAAATGAATGGCAAAGATTAGTCTTTTGCTCAGTGACATCTTATTTGCATTGAGTTGTTAGACACATTAAAGGGGAGAAATAATGGGTTTTGTTTTTACATGCCAAGTGTATTTCCTCTTGTTTATGCTATGGTTATATAGACCCCAATAGAAGTTGCAACTGCTCTTACTACCTGCATGTCTTGTGCCAACGCTATGCAGGATGGCATAATTACATTTTTAGGCCAAGTATTTACCTCTATGCACCTTTATACCTTCCACTTATTTTTCTGGATAAAGGGCAATAATTTGAGAATCCCTCTATTTAAATAGAGGCAAACATAATTCAAATTGTTTAGTTTATTCCTTGAGCATCAATAATTGATATATATGCATGCTAGTAATTGTGCTTTTGATCTGAAAGTGGCAGTCACAATTAAGCTCAGAAACAATCATAAAATAAACAAGATTATTGGTATGCTAAGGCAATGTTAGAAATAGATGATAGATCTGCCAATGTTTGTATAGTACTAAATGGCAAATAAAATTTTATGATGACAGAGGCAAAGGATAAAAATGTGACTTTGTAATTGTAGGCCATTTTATATTGGTGATAAACTGATGAAGACATGGACGTGGATATTTCTTACTCTATTTATTCACTCACTCACTGAAGAGTGATTGGGAATATGATGTGCCAAGTAATGTGCTAGACAATGAGGATCTGAAAAAAATAAGTCATTGTGGGAAAATGTGGTCTTGGAAATTAGAAAAACTCAGGCAGAAAATCTTGGTCCCTGTGTCTAAGTAACTGTGTCTAAGACATAAAGAAAATTATCTGATGTCTCAGAATGTAATTTTTGTCATCTGAAAAGCAGGGAGAGTATTATCTACCTTGAAAGCTCGTTGTGAAAATGAAACGAAATACTGTACATGAAGTATTTTGTACTTGGTTGGTGTGCAGTATTTAATGCACGCATGCTGTAATTTTAATTAGACCAAAGAATCACAGTCCAGTGAGAGAATGTGATACATCTATCACTTACAGGGTTCTTTGATTGCAGGCAACAGAAACTCAGAGGATCAACTAGAACACTGGAGAATCAGGCTTGAAAATAGAGGAAGAACTAGGCTCATGTCTAAGGATTTGGGTATCAGGAACTTCTCAACAGTTTTGGAGGGCACTGCTGGTGTACAAATGCATTCAAAATTCCCTCCTTGTTTTTTTTTATTTTTGTTCTCAAGATTGAAAGTCAGAGAGTGGGGAGAGGAGAAAAAGACAGAGAGAGACAGAGAAAGGGGGAACTATGGATGCCACTAGAAAATAAAGGGTGATGAGTGATTAATAACCCAAAGTCAACACAAAATATTATGTAACACAGAAACTGATTACAGTGCCATGAATAGGATTGCCTCCACGGACATGTGATTTTGCAATTACAAAGGGCCCTATGCCTAGCAGGCCCCACACTTTATTTAATATTCTGTGTCACCATTTTGAAATTCTTAATAATTTATGAACAAGGGGCTCCACATTTTCATTTTGCTTTTGCTGCACAAATTTCATAGCTGGTCCTGGTGCCATGTTCTAAAGTGGGGGTATAGCGCTGTAGAAGTACAGAGAAGGAAGAACATCCGGGTAGGGATTCATACAAAGACCAAGGAAGCATTCAAGGAATTAAAGTATGAGGCAGAGGTGGCCACATGGAGAAATGGGAAATGGCATTTAGATGATAAAAACCTAGAAACAGAAGCCATCAGCAGTTCTTATTATGAGAGATATTAAGCTCAGTTCTGGCATAATTTTCACTAAGTCATTCTCTTTAAGAGCGGTAAAGCAACTAAATTATGATTATAGATTGGAGAAAACTCCCCCTGTCTAGAAGTCTGCAAAACAACAGAGGAGGCCTGCAAGAACTATAGGCAGAATCCCACCAGTGCTAAAAAAAGAACTGGTGTGTTTTTAGCCAGTAGAAACTTATGACTTAACTGTCATCTAGGTCTTCCTTCCATCCAGCTTCCTCCTGAAGTTACTGGAAGTATGAGCTGTCTCCAGTGTAGAATCTTGTCTTTTTGGCACCAAGCTCATGTATTTATGGTAGTGCTTTTGAGTGGGACTGTGGGGCGAAGAAGCAGAGCAGTTTAGTTGCTTTCCATGTATTACTTTAGAATTTATGCAACTCTACTTCTCAGTGTTCCCATAGACCATGACTTCTCCCATTCTTTTATCAAATATTTTTGTAGAATCTCAGGATTCTAGCTCAGCTCTTTTCCAAGGCATGGAAATCCTTAATGTGCTCAAGAAGTGCTCCTCTGGTTCATTCCAGTTTTGCTTTTTTTTTTTTTTTTTTTGAGACAGAGTCTTGCTCTGTCACCAAGCCTGGAGCCTGGAGTGAAGTGGCACAATCTCGGCTCACTGCAGCCTCCACCTCCTGGGCTCAAGTGATTCTCCTGCCTCAACCTCCCAAGTAGCTAGGACCACAGTTGCATGCCACTATGTCCGGCTAATTTTTGTATTTTCAGTAGATATGGGGTTTTGCCATGTTGACCAGGCTGGTCTCGAACTCCTGACCTCAAGTGATCCACCTGTCTCGACCTCCCAAAGTGCTGAGATTATAGGAGTAAGCCACTGCGCCCAGCCTGGGTAGATTTGATTGTCAAAAATTTCTTTCTATTGAGCTGAATTTGCCCTCTCTGGAACATTCACCAAGATGTGTTTTGGAGCCACCCAGATTAAGCCTGACTCTTCTTCCTTATGCAAATTCAAAACATATTCTCTAATTACAGTGAAAATGTTCTTTGCCCTGCCCCATTCCAGTGAGAAAACATGTATAAGATTTCTTTTGAAGAAAGCTTCTTAGAGTAGTTTGAGAATCTCCTATTAGCTGAATAGGATTATGGTATGTTTCCAGGATAGCACAGACCTGGAAGTTTCCCCTACAGATTCATTTTGTCTTCTAAACTTCATACACTCTGTGGGAAACAACTTCTCCATTCCTTGTGTCATATGCAATGCACCCGGCACATATCCAGCTGAAGCCATTGCATGAGAGACAGAGCCAGTCACAAACACACTTGTGTCAGGAAGGATAGCCCAGATATTTGCCATCTGTGTCTCAGCTTTCTCCCGCTCTCTTCTTACGTTGCTTGTCTAGGGACACACCCACACACTATTTTCCACCCACCCTGACAATGGGAAAATTGGCACATTGCACGATTTTTGAGAGAGACCTTATTGTACAAGATTTCCCCTGAATTATAGTGAGTTTTTTTCAAGGATATGCTGGAGTGTCATGCATTCAGATGGGTAAGTTGAAGTTAATCTACTCAATAATAACAGGAAAATCATCTTCAGGATGACTTTTGTTTGTTTGTTTTGTAGGGAAATCAAGTCAATGCCTATAGGCTCTTTTCATGAGCATAAACATCCATTGCTTAAAAGGGAATTAGAATTGTACATATTTATGTATTTTCCAGAGAGTCATGTTGACCAAAGGCCTCTTCCACAACCAAGAACTGAATATCATGTCTCCTTTTCTTGAGTTGCATGGCAATATGCTGCCTCTTAATGCTGAAACCAAAACCATGGCATTGTGCTCCCCTAGCCCTTGACTATCAGTTTCAGGAATACAGTAAGAGATCGCCCAATTTTCTTCCCTTGATCATCTCTTTCTCACTTCTTATGCTCTAATTTTCTTTGTACAATTTTTTTTTTTTGCACTTGAGTATTTGATCCCTAGCCAAGGAAGAACTGTTTAATCAGGAAGGACTTAACTGGAATTGAGATGATATCAGCAACAGATACAGAATTTCAGAGAATGTAAGGTAGAACTAATTATAAAAATAGAAGCTAGACTATTTATAGAACACCTACCCTGAGCCACGCTCTCTGATGGGAATGAAGCATACATTTTCTTTAATCCTGCCTTGCAACTTGGAGGCAGAAATTATACATTTTAAAGATAAGTAAAAAGTAAACTGAGGCCCCAAACATTTACATAATTATCCTCAATTGAGCTTGCTTTTAAATGGTCTATGTAGGATTCAAAGGCATTTGACCTAACTTCTAAAGTTAATGTTTCAAGTGAAGAAATGAATAAAAAATTCTGGTCTTGAAATACTTGGACTTGGCTGCATGTGATTTATACTATCTTATGATGCTACAAGACGCAGTGTGCATGCATATATCACATTATTTCTGGTGTAATCTGGAATTCCGTTGGCTAAATATTGAACTTCTAAGATTTTATAATGGTGATCAAGATTTTGGTAACAAATGTCTTGCTTTAAACCATTCCAGATTGGATGACAAGGACATTTATATGTAGAGCTATAGTTGATTTTGCAACAGAGAACCCTAATTTTTGTTAATTCTGCTTAATGCTGTTGGCATCATCATTTGTTTTCTTGTAGTAAATATTTAAAAAACATTAAAATATATATTAAAATATATTTTGGACATACACATTTATATCTGTTTATTTTTGTTGAAGACAATATAGAGCTGTATTCAGAGGTAATCTTTAGCTTCAACTCCATTCACTATTTCAAAAGTTATTCACAGTGTCAAATCACAATGTGCTTCACTTTTCTTTCTTTGGCCTAAGCATACTGTGTTTGCCTGTTCTTTTTGCCTGCCTTAATAAAATAGAATGTCAGTCCTCTAAGGCTGGCAATGCAGAGAGATTTAAAATATAGGCAGAATGGCCAGATTGGGCAACTACAACGTGGATCCAGCAGGTCTGTCTCCTCTGTGAAGGAATTACTCATTCCTTGGCCACATTTGAGGGGGCTAGATTTGCTTTTATTAATTGAACTAGGAGGTGACAGCGCTAGACTAATACAGACTTACCTAATGCAATGCAAATAGAGGCTCAGAGATCCATCCCAGGGGAAGATTATTACCAAATTTGGAGGATCCGGGCTTACTATTCTTAGAGGATCTAGTGGATTTTCTTGCTAGTATTATAGCTGGCTAGTATGTAAGTATTAGAAGGTTAGTTTCCTTAGAAATGATCTAAAGTGGCCGGGCGCGGTGGCTCAAGCCTGTAATCCCAGCACTTTGGGAGGCCGAGGCGGGCGGATCACAAGGTCAGGAGGTCGAGACCATCCTGGCTAACACAGTGAAACCCCGTCTCCACTTAAAAAATACAAAAAATTAGCCGGGCGAGATGGCGGGCGCCTGTAGTCCCAGCTACTCGGGAGGCTGAGGCAGGAGAATGGCGTGGACCCGGAAGGCTTTGTTTACAGCTAACGATGGCCCGTACACTGAAATCAAGTCTGGGCAAATGAGCGAGACACCG
>NW_016804208.1:1630415-1663161 GCF_001698545.2 Rhinopithecus bieti | reverse complement strand
AAAAAAAAAAAAAAAAAAAAAAAAAAAAGAAATGATCTAAAGTAGGAATTACAGGCAAGAGAAGGAAAGGCTAACAAGGCTAACATGTACTTTTAAAACCCGGGTTTTCCTATTTCTCAAGGTCATTGGGAAATTCAAATCAGAACAAGATGTGAAATCACAATTCAAATAGTAAAGGATTAAACTAACTGGTGACAAATAGATGCATATTATAGTCCGATTTAATAGTCATAAATCCTAATATCTGGTTGGGAAGCTTTTTTGGCTTTGCTTGTAAAATGTGTTGTTTGTGTTTATTGCTGGAGTTAGGTCATGGTGTGGCTGCTAGGACTCTGGGTTCTCGAGTTAGAGGAAGCTTGCATTCTTCACAAGCTTCCTCACAATATGACCTTAAATGCTTTATCATGTTTGCTATCTGAGATGTGATAAAAATGCCCATATAGGGTTTGGTAAGGAGCACATGAATTAATATACAGAAAGCACTTAGAAAGTAGCCTGGCTCAGGCTAAGTGCTCAGAACTTGTTCTGTGTTATTTACCATTAAGCAGATAGAATATTAAATATTTTCAACACTCATCCATAAAAGCCTTTGGTGCTAGAGAACCTTTGTAGTGCCTGGGTATTTTACTTCTGCAAAGACTTCAGCTGAGAAGCACTTCGTTCTGAATGGTGTTGATATTGAGGACAGTAGGCAGGGGAAAGGCATAACTTCAGCTCCCAAGAGAAAACTCCATGCACTACTGTGCCTTGGTTTAAAAAAAAAAAAAAAGATTAATTTAATTCTATGGAAGGGATTAAAATACTCTGGAGAGCCAAGAAGGTTGATTGTCTAGAGAGAGGAAGCCATATATCCCTGAACACACATCTGTGGTCTGTCACAAACCAGGGTTGGAACTGCAGAACTCTTAGTCACAGCTGTTCTGAGAGAGCGAGGAGTTGTGACTAGGGATTGTAAACTCAGCCTTAGAACATAGTGACACTCAGTTGTATGGTGGCCCCAGTATTTCATGCTGTGGCACCTTGACCAGACATAGTGGCCTTACATGTAGGAGGCAAAATTCTCTCCAACATGAGATGTTGAAACAACTTTCACGCTTCTCAGTTCTTCTGCCCTGGTCTTCAGTTCCTCCATGTCACTTTTTTCTTTGTAGTACCAATAGACGTCTTCAGGGAACTTTTGAATTACTTTTAAATATTTATGTTATAATAAACAACCAGACTTAGAAATAATCTTTCAACTTTCCCTAATTTTATAGGTAGAGAAAGCAGGAAACTATGGCTAAATGAAGATCACAGAGCCAGTTGATCAGTGGGGAAGCTGCATCTGAAATCCAGGACTTCTAGATCCTGGGTCAACTGGTAAGCAGAAAGATCTACTAGTAACGTACTAGATGTATTAGATAATAATATGATATTGATTATTATGGTAGTAAATCTTTTTTGAGTACTTATGATATACCAGCCATTGTTTTAAGTGCTTTTTATTTATGAATTCATATAGTTCTTTTCATAAGAGTATGAGGGAGGTATTATCATTATTCCTATTTTACAGTTGGATAAACAGACTTAGGGTGAGATTGAGTGACTTGCCCAAGCTCACAGAGCTATTGGGCATAACTAGGATTTGATTTCATGTAATCCAACTACTGAGTCCATCCTTTTAAGTACACAGATATGCTACATGTTGTTTAATTCTGCCCACACATAGCGTAACTTATTCCTGTTAATCTGCTTTACTTTTTAAAAAAGTCTACATCTTTAGATTATTGATTAGAAACCAAAATTCATCAAAACCACACATGCCCATTTTATACCTTTCATGTAGTTAGCTATGTACAAATCTTTTTTAAAAAATTAATCCATTTCTGTGTATACGTTAAAACTACCACATAGAGGGCATTTCTCGGGGAAGGAGTGAGCAATACTCAGTTTGTTAACATATTCTGACCAATTAAGTTAACAAAACAGTCATGCATAGAGTATGCATTTTTGAAAAATATTGAAGTTGAAATAAACTTGACACTCAACTGTACTCATCATAATTCATCTTAATTTTAATTCTGATTTTGAGGGCATGGTGAGTTTTGTAATGGCCTCCAGTCTTCCCTATTAATGTAATTTTACATTACGAAGAAGGATGGATACAGAAGAGGTTGGCAATTAAACTGTCTTTAAATGATATTTCAGGAACTTTTCTATGAGTTATTTCACATGACTATATCCTGGGGTCCACTTTTCTATTTGTCACTTCCTCACATTAAAAATGCAAAAGGTGAAACAAATTTGAGTTATTTAAGCCTAGTGACCTGTTGGAGACCCTGAAATGAGAATTTACCTGCACATTTACTTTATTCACATGCCACAGTGGGATTCACAAAAAGGGGAGAAGAGTAGGAGATACTGTCTCAGTAATAAAAACATCAAACTTCATAAATGATAGGATTTGCACATGAGAGCTAAAACTTTTGAATAACAACCGATATTTATCATCCACAAATTAGTGAGATAATATTTATGCTCCATACCCCAATACAAAATATTTTCTATGTGGAAATTTGGTTTTCCTTCCTCAGACAGTATCCAGAGGTTGTTATTTCTTTGTTATTGTTGTAATTGTAATATTTTTACTCACATGTCCAAATACAAAACTCTCATTCAGCTCATCCTAATATAAAAAATGTCTGTGCAAAAATCCCATCGAAAGAGTTCTTTAGAAATCAGAATAAGATGTCTACAATAATTTTGCTATAGAAATGGTTTTTTAAAAGTGAAATACTGAGCATGGTCAAAAATAATTATTTTCTTTGCAGGAGTAGTAATGCTAAAAACTTGCTGTATTCTTGCAGATCTCAAACTTCGACTCTGTTCTGTATTTGGAAATTACCCTATAGCAAACTAAAAAATAACAATAGGAAACACACACGGGCACACATACACAAAGAGACAACTTGCATTGAGGATCCAGTCATCCATCCCCTGAAGAGATGTAATCTATGCGTAACAATACTTATATCAGCACGACATTTACAACACATATTAAGTGGTTTGTTATTTATTTCAAGACTTTAATTGGCACAATATATTAACAGCATGGTTGCAGGGGTTCCACTTAAGATTTTATTTTTTTCTTTTCCTAAAAGAGAAAGAAGAGCAGGGAGAAAAGCAGTCAACCAGTATTACACTGTTACCCCTGTTTTGTTATTCCTTTAGCCTTAATGAACTGCTAAAGTTGAAGGAAAAAAAAAAAAAACTAGCTTCAGAAACCATATTTTAGATTCAATTAAATATTTTTAAACCCAGACCAGTGTTTTTTTCTGCCGTTCTAATGGAACCTATTATGAGAATTTTTTTTTTTTTCCCAGGGACAAAAACAACACCAACTTTCCCTCCCTAAGAGCTTCTTATTGTTCATTTTCGTTGCTATTTGGAGAAAAGGCTCATTAAAATATTATGAAGCGCATAGCGTAATTACGTGCCAGCCTTTGCCAATGAGGAACATCTGTAGCACAGTGTATGTATATTTATATTACAGTAAACTTGAGTGCAGACTCTCTCTTTCACCCCCTTCTTTACTTTGCCTCTGTTCTACAATTCTTTGTCCTGACTACAGAACCCGGCAAATGTGTGAAGCGCACAGGCTACAGTGAGCGCATTGTCAGCCTCTCGGGGCTTCAGCGCCAAATGTTATTATTCTATCATTAGCCTGTAGCTCACGCCAGGGTAAACTGTGCTCTGCTAAATGCCTCCAAACCTTTTTTGCTCTTTTATTCCCCAGTTATTTTAAAATGTGTCTTTTCCCTCGTTCGCTCTCTGGCACAGAAAGCTTTGCAAAGTGCATCCAACACACACCCAGTTCCCAAATTCGTGCTTCTCTTCCTTCTTTACATTATTCCACTTGCTTTAAAACCAAAGAACCTTGGACACAATAAAAACATTGAGAGCTTGCCTATACCACAAATATTTGTGGAAAGCACATGGTGCCATTTTGCCAGACTACTCTTATTTGTTAAACTGAGTTAAGTGTAACGTGATTCCAAAAACTGCCTTTAGAATGAAAGAAAAGGCTTCTAAAGCCAGGGAGATAATTACCGCAATCTGGGTTACAGAAAATGCAAAACAAAGGGGCACAATCCCATTTTGTGTGTGTGTTGTGTGTGCGTCTTTTTGTTTTGTTTTGTTTTGTTTTTTTTCTTTGTTGATGTACCCAAACATGTAAATATTCCATGGCGCGTATTGTACGGGGATGGAAATCAACCCGAATCCTTCACAGACATAACAAAACATACTCTGTAGTGGACAGTGGCATGTTTGTGGTGGGAATATCTTTTCAGGAGGGAGGGCTTTCTGTCTGTCTTTTTCTCTCCCCATCTAGCAAACACACACCCAAAAGTGTGTGTTATCACTAGTTGCCAAGACTCTGACACCCACGTAACCTTCACTTGAAACTGTCAATCTATTTTTGCACACATAAATAAACTTTGATTTGCAAAGAATTAAGTTTCTAAAATCTTTCCTGTGAATCCATAAACATGCTAAAGAATCTTCTAATTCCCCTCCCCCACATTATTTTTATGGCGATTATTATGCTATCAGTCTCCCTATTGTTGGGAAGGTTGTCCTCTGGGATAGTTTTGTAGACTGGACCGTTCTCAGTTTTCCTTTCTTTGTCTGCCAATTGTTTCTAGATTGAAACCACTTTCTGAGAGACAATTATTACCATACGTGTATGTGTATGTAAATATTAATAATCAGTGCATGTGTTTGTATTTATGCATACAAAAATAAATACTATCCCCACACATATTTCTCATTTTAAAGTACTAGTTCTTACTCCATAAAGCGATTTGTGTTCCCCAGTTTCTACTTCATAAAATGTACTTTATTGAAGAGAGAGAAAGAGCAAATCTTGTACATTTCCTTGTTTGATGTTTAGAGTAAGTGAACCTTGCAGGTCTGAGCTAAGCTTTTTGGTATGTTTTAGCTGAGTCCAGATTACGGGCTGTAGGTTTCGAAACTAACATCATCCAGTTTTCTCAAAAACCGTCGCGGCAGTTCTCCCTTTGAATTTCATCTGGACTGTCTCTAAAAGTCCCAACTGACCCATCATTTCCTTCTTTTATTACTGAACATGCTTCTTTCCACGTGCACAACAATAAGATTTTTTCAGGGCAAAAAGCAAAAATATATTAGGGGTTTCTTTCCTTCCAGAGGTAGACATTTTGTTACCCGAAGAGCAACCAGAGGACGTAGAAAATGAACCTGAGCTCAGATGAGACAAAATAGAGCATGCCACTAAGGTGCATGTAAGGATAAACCCATGCAGCCCTAGAAGCAGGATTTGGCAGCAGAACTGTCCCATTGAGCCAAAAAGCCAGCCAGGGCATGGAAGCTTGTTATTATGGCTTGCTCTGCGAGTAAGACCCGCAGGGAGGATGTGAAGGCTGCTTAGTGGGAAGCCTGTTTAGAATATGGGGAAGTATAAAATGAGATGGGTCTTGAAGGATTCCGAGTCTAATCAGGCTGTGGATGTTCCCAACCTTCTTAGAATTCCTACAAAAAAAAAAAAAAAAAAAAAAAAAAAAAAAAAAAACAATTATTTTTAATCCCCAAAGAAGATCATAGATCCCATCTTGAAATTCTGTTACATTAAATACAGGTAGTTCTTAAACACAGAAATTTTTGAACTACCCATCAGAAACTGGGTGAGAAGCAGTTCACTGGAGTGAAAGTCCAGTCAAGTGCCCATGATTAGAAATTAGCACCAGACAGGTCATAAGGGAACTAAGGTGAGCCACATTGACAGTTTTGGTTAAGAAAGCCTAAAATGCTAACTATCACTCTATGATCACGTTTGGCATTGTTGGCTCTTTTCTCTGTATCTTTCATTTTTGTTTCTGAACATAATTGAATTCTTTTATCTTCACTTAATATTAGATTGAACTATGTGTGACATTTACAGTTTGACATTTTGACTTACAAAATGTCATTTATATAGTTCAGCCTAACAATTCTGATAATCTAATTTCTTGTGATTGTGATTGTTAGAGTCCAGTCTTATTTTTATGTTGTTTTGTTTCTTTTCCTCTGCTTTCACATTTAGTCATCCTTCGTATTTTAATGCCTGTTAACATTCTGGAGAAGTGAGTATTTGGTTAAATGAAAAGAAGCCATTTGAAACCTGTGTTTAATGTGGGCTCTAAAGGAGATCATTTTCCCTTCAATTTCTATTCAGGGGGACTCTGTATAGTGCTCAGTTTTCCAGATCATTTGGCTACTGCACATATTAGGGCCAGGATGTCATGTTTGATGGCCTCAAGGCCTCTACTTCTCTTCAAGTTTTGAAAAAAGGGCAACTTGATTTTAAAAATAATTCATGTAAAAGAATTAGAGTCAGAGAGACAAATGTGTTTATAAGCTCTATTACAGAAAGTGATCCTTTCATAAACTCAATTCTCCCGAGGGTGGGGAAGGGAGTTTCCATAAAGTATTGTCCATATGCTTCCTAACGTGTGGGAAAGGGAAAGAATGGCTCTTTCCTCCCCTGTTCTCTGGGAGGGGTCATGCATTCTGGAAAAAGATGCAGACGGGTACAGGCTGAAAGCGCAGCGGAGAGGACACTCTTTCAAGATTCCTGCACTAGCTCCTTCGTTGTAATAGAAGTTGGACTAAATAAAAGGGTAAGGACTATCTGAATGAGAATCTAAAATAGCCAATGCTATGAGAGTTTATTTTAGTGAGAGATTTTCAGCATCTTCTCCAGATTTTAGGGGAAGAAGACATGAATGGAGGAATTAAAGACCAGATGTATTCTAACTCCTCTGTTGCACTTGGACACTAGAAAAAGCGGAGCCCAACCACATCACCAGTTTAGGAACAGCAATCAAAAGGAGTTTTGAAAATTTTATATAACATGGCACAAGTAATGTGTTCATAAAATCCCAATTCTATTTTACTTCCCTGGCATATAACAGCTTTAATTTATATTAGTTTAAAAGTCATGTTGGCATATCTCCTGAATATGAGTTTTGCTTTAAAAGTTTTCATAGCTTCACAAGGAACTAAAAATAATTAATCTTCATATGTCTCAAAATAATAATAATGCATCTTTATACTATTCTTTATAGTTACTAAAACTAGAAAAAAATAATATTTATTTTGAAACCAATAGGTGGTGCTATAAATTTCCACATTTTAATTCAAAGCAATATGTTCATTTTACTTTCCATTCCTCAGTGGCATTAGAAATATTCCTTATTATCATAGTATGATTTTTTATGGCCCCCCCCCAAAAAAAATCCTGCAGTTAGCCACTGTGATCTGTCTCTTTCCCAACAGAAAACTCACTATAACTTAGAGTGTAAGATAAAGGGAATCTATATAAGTTTTGAGAGAAAAATTTATTTATGGAAACAGACCCATATATCATTCTTTGTGGTCTCTCTTTTTTCCTGTCGTTCTTCAACTAATGGGAATGCTGTGGAAGAACATAATTTAAATATTTAATTTAATATTTCATTGTATGAACTCTCCCTAGGTGTTAGATTTATATAAAAAGCCATAACCACAGTAGCGACAGATCACGATTCTGTGTTATGGACTCCCAGAATCATGGAACACAGCTTAGAGAACCTTAGAGATCAGGCAGCTGCAGATGAGACAATTGACAAAACGAAAGCTGAAAGTGCTAGAAATAGGCACTTGATATTTGTCATCATGGGAACCAACATGTTTCTGGTATAAGAGAAGTTCTGAACGTTCAAAGACACTGACAAATGAAAATCCAAATTGTATTGCATCTTTCAAGTATAAATAGTATTTTCACGCTAATGTGTTTCCTTAATGTATATGCCCTGAAGGTATACATCTAAATCCTTCCCTTCTGTTAGAAAAGCTACGGAAATCTATCACAACTTCTCTCTGTCTTTCTGTGTGTGTGTGTGTGTGTGTGTGTGCGCGCGCGCGCATGCATGCATGTGCACACATATTATAAAACTGGTATGTTGAAGAAACATAAGAAGTTCAATGAGATCTTGTAAAAATGCCAAAAAGGACTACGGCAGCTGCAACTAGCTGCAATATCAACCCTATCATTCCTCAAACATCTGGGTGATTTCCACCTCTCTTCTTCCAGATGTTTTGGTATCTTGTGGAGATAGCCTTAAACACTTGTCAGTATTGAATGAACAGCCTCATTTCTTATTGGAAGATGTGTTTGTAGAAGACATCATAATTTGCAAACGATTACACCGTGTGCAGCAGACAGTTTCCTCCTTCCCACCAGGAGACCTTTCTGGGCTGGCTAGTTATTTCCTGCTTCCCCCAGGCTTGCTTTTCTCTGCCCTTCAGGATTCAGCTGCCTCCTCCTGGCTTAGCTGGTAGAGATTGGACTGAACCAACTGTTATCATTTTTATATTCAAAAAATATTTTATAATATTTAAGATATAAAAAAGAGGAAAACATGACTTAAGAGTAGAAGTAAGTGTCTCTTAGGAGACATTAATAGAAATGTGGGGAAAGGAGTTGAGATCTTGTTCTACACTATACTACACAAAATTCAACTGGAGCATTACATTCAAGACTGAGCACCACGTTTCAAAATGGGTTTTGACAAATTAGGGCACAACTGAATGGAAGTAACAAGAATAATGAAGAGACATGATAAGCCATATGAAAAATGGTTTAAGGAACTGCAGACTTTTAGTTTGAATAAGAGAATATTGGTGAGGTATAGTACAGTTGGATATGATAACTGTCTCCCAGTAATTGACAAGCTGTCATATGGAAAAGGCAATAAAGATATTTGATGTGATTTTAGCATACTTATCAAGGATTAATACAAAGAAGTTGCCATTTGGCATCTGATTTCACTGTCAAGATATTAGCATGAGATGTAAATAGCTTTCTTTCAACTATCATAAAGTGAAATACAACACAAAATGAATCCAGCTATAAATTGAAGTGAAATAAACTTAAATAATCATGGCGTGTTTGGGCACAATAGTAAAAATAAATTTCTTAAAAATTGATCTATTCAGTAAATATTTATTGTATACCTATTATGTACCAGGTATTTTTCTAGGCACAGTAAATAAAGCAGTGGACAAAATAAAGTTTTTGCTCTTATAGAGCTTTCATTTGTAGCTGAGGAGTATGGAGTCAATAAATAGAGGAACAAAAATACGCAATATGTCAGGAGGAGCTAAGTGCTATAAAGAGAAAAGGATAAAGTGGTGGAGTGCTATTTTGGATAGAGAAACCAATCAACACTACCTGTACATTTGAGGCAGAGGCTAATGAGAGCAGATCACAGAAAATGTTCCAGTAGAGACTGGTTAACCAATTTGGGAGGGATAAAGTATTGGCATGTATTTCTTTCTGAGCTTATCTACCCCACTAGCTTATACATTTGTTTTGAGCATGGGTAAAATGGGATGAGTAATACATATTTCTGCATATCTAACCCTTCCTACCTGCTACACTAGGGTGGAGTGTAAAGTCTACAGGGAATTAGGCATTGGATATATTGTATGACCTTGAAAGTCCCCAATCAATGATATATAATTTGTTTCCTTTGTAAGCATTCACTATCTTCCTTCTCTTTTCTCAATTCTACATCTTCCCTTTCTTCTCTAAGCCCTGGACAAGTGAGTATTAGTTTGATTTTTTTACCATTGCAAATATGTAAGACCTTCAGTGGTACAGTTGACAAAAAGAAGCGTAAGGAAGATAAGTTTGCACAGAAAATCATCTAATCCCTCTAGTCTCAGTTACTTTCAATGCAGGACTCCCTTCCTGACACTTCTTATAAAAATAGGAAAGGTAATTCAGCTTTTTTGCAGGGGAACACAACTTGTTTAATTAGGATTAGATTCAGCTGCATGGAAATAAAATCTAAATAACTGTGGCTTAAAAACTAAAGGTTTCATTCTCTTGTAAAAATCTCAGAAGTTGGAGATGCAGTGCAGATAAGGCAGCAGTATAAAATCTTCAGAGATCCAGCATCCTTTGAAGATTTCATCACACCTAGAGTGAGGTTCTCTTGTCTATATGGTCCTAGGAGTTGCTGGAGGGCCAGTCAACCATATGAATTTGAACTTAGAAAATGAACACTAATATCTGAATTACTTTCATCTGCTTTATATGTAAGCATTTCTATTTAGTAAATGAATTTGGATGTTAAAAAATATGGTGAATACTAACCTCTTTAACAGACAAGAATTATGAGACAAAGAGAAGTTAAGTACCTTGCTTGAGACCCTAGAATTAGCTATTGACAGGGAAAAAGGAAAATTTAAAGCTTCTGATCACATCTGTCCCATTGATTGACTGACTATTCACTGTTAGGATAGTCAGTATCTTCTCCAAATCGCATGTAACAGTGAACATCGAAGAGCCGAGAAATACCACACCATTGAATCTACCCACCAGATTATGCATACCTTTAGTGTTCAGTAAATCTTACCATCTACTTTAATGGTGAAGAATATTAGAAAGTAGTGATAGACTCCATCTGTAGCAACATCACACTGTTTTGAAACAACTTGGCACCAAGACAACAAGAGAAAGTATAGGAGATGCTGCTCCTGGGATCATAAGAATAACACCAGTGTACTTTTAAGGAAGTGTCATTCAGTTACTGCACCAATTTGTTCTGAAACATCCTTCTTTTGCCCTTCTTTTATTTCCTTTTTCAAAGAATTTTCAAAGATATTTGGAGTAACTATGGCCCATTAGCTATAGCAGCCATGAAGATAGGACAATTGATTTGGTAAAATCATATGGGAATTGCTTCTTTAATATCAAAGCTATTAGAGAAAATCAGGGCTTTGCCTTTATATAATATCCAAGTAATGCAAGCCATTAAAATACAGCCTCCATGAAAACTGGGCAAAATGGTTTCAAATAAGGGTTGAATATGTCTGAAACAGAGAAATTTGACAGAATCACTTCCTATTTTGTGTATAGTTGAACTGATTGAATTACTATTTCTGCCTAGAACCACAGAAGCTCAAGAGACTGCAGGGCCTAAGCCACAAACAATGGCTCTTTTGTCTAAGAGGAACCCGTGGTGGGGCTATTACACACAAACATGTGTGATTTCAACCTAGAGCAAAATAATTAAGAATTCAGCTTCAGTCCAGAGCAGCTTATGCATCTGCCTACAGGCACTCAGCCCAAACCTTGATATAAGAATAGAACATACTACCACACACAAAAGTAGGGAAAACGATTTTCCTTTTCTCAATTATTTAAAAGTGACAATTAATTGTACCTGTGATTTGCTCCATCTCAGTTTTGAGACATATAAGGAACCAATTTCTCACATTTCTGGGAGAATGGTGTGAAAGTCATTGAAATTGGCATGATACAGAGCATCGCCACATTGGGATCTACTGAGGAAACCAGACAGTGGAAGGTGATACCCAGATGACACTGTTGGAGCAATTCCCTCCATGGGGCTGCACATCTGGATTGTGCTGCTGCCAGGAAGAAAGCAGGCGCTTCATTAGCTGTAGTTCAGAATTAAAATGTGGAGAAACAGAATGTGTTCTGCAACATGGCAATGACGTAAAAATGTTCAGAGTGAGATGTTGAGTTTCGTGTGGTGTGTGTATTATGTGTGTATATGGCAGAATAGTTTGCAATATTAGGTGTTCATGCTTCTGAACAACAGCGTGTGCTCCTCTAAGCACAAGTTCCACCATAGGCCCAGCAGGGTTAGGCACACTTCATGGGAAACGCCCACTTGATGTGTGTCAAGAGAATAAGAAAATGACAGTTTGTCCAGAAAGTCTTTGTCTGCAATTAAGATAGACATGTAGCTGGTTGATTAAATGATATTGAATGATATTTTGTAGGTGAAGAAAAACGTTGTAACATTTTAATAGATTCAGGTATGCTTTGAATGTAGTAGGCATTTAATATTTATTCACTTAGTATATACAGACCATATATGCACATTTAAATACACAATTATTGCACTGCTCAAGAATAATATTGTTTATTTTCCTATTAACATCTATCTAGAAGAAGAAATATTTAAGTCACATAGTAGAGCCTGTCATTGATCAGGATTAGCAACTAATGAGGCCCATGAATCTGCCTCATTTTGCTCGTTATTGCTGTTTATACAGTTTGTATTCAAATTGAAAGACCAGGTTCCTAATGAGTGGTTAAAGCCTAGGATGGTGCAATGATGCGGTTGGGTTGGGGGATTATATAGCAACAACCTGGATAGCTAGAGTGACCCAAACTAAGCAAAGAACCTTTTCATGTGTCACTGCATTTCACTGTATGACATGATTCTACCACAATATTTTATAGACACAGTGACATGATGCAGTAACAGAAAAAGAATAGTTATTCTGCAAGACGTATCTTGTTTTGTTGAATGGACATGTAAACTGAAGATCCTATAAGTATTCTTAGAGCCATGGACCTACCATAATATTAAGGAGTAAAGAAAAATGAGGTAGAACACATGTTTTCTATTCTCTTACTTTTGATTCTCAGATAAATCAGTGTTGGTGCCCTGAAATCGTGGCAGCAGAATCATAAATTTATTTAAGTTGTAATTATGGAATCTGAAAGCTGGAAGGAAACTTGGAGGTTTCTGGTCGACTTTCCTTAAGTTGAGATCCTAAGATGAGAAACTCAGGACCTGGAAAATTTACCCTTTGTTATCTCCGGAAACTAGAGTCTGAAATCAAAGCCACAATTCCTATGGCTTTTGTCTCCTTTATCAGCCCCATTGACTCATTAAGGCCAAATATATGTTATTAAGTAAAAACAAAGTTTATATGTGTTTTTGCTATCTAGATAATTTATTAAACCTTCAAACTTAACTTCCATTTACTTCCAAACTCCCCAGTGCCACCCAATTCTCTCTGGTTACCAGAAATTTTAATTTTTGTCCATGGCTGAAAATTCTTCCTTCTGCAAACATTATAGCAGTCTTACTTTTTCTGGAAATTACCTAAGAATATATAGGAACCCCAAAGAAAGGGGCATTTCTAAAGTTATTCTTAAAATTTTGATTGGCTCCATGAAGATTCTGTAGTGTGCAGACAAAAGCCACTTCTGAATTGTATCCCCTTTTATTCACTTGACTGCTTCTCCAGAATCCATTATGTTAGAGGACACTCACCCACACCAAAGAGTCCTGGCCACATTGAGGTAGAGAAGAAGGCTATGAGGCCCTGTGAACCAGATGCACAGTGCTGTGGAATTGGATATAAGCAATGAGGGCTCGCAATGCAGTGCAACAACAGGATTCATGATGTGTTACAGTGGTTGGTGATGCAATATTACCCTATGGCTTCTAAATGTGCAATGAGAAGCCACCAGCTACTTATGTATCTAATGAGTAAATCACACACACACACACACATACACGAGTTTTAATTTATTGTAAACTGGTTAGGTTCTTCAAGCACACAGAAAAAAATCGAGTCTTAGAAGTATTCAATTTGCAATTTGCTTCTTATTTATTGCCAAAGTGAGCACAAAACCAACAATAATGAAACAGTAGAGCTCTGCTATCCTGCTTTGAGAGTTGCTTTTTTGCACAAGAAGCATTTTCCAGAGTTGTTTTGTATAGGTCCTTAGACACCACTTCAGTGTTAATGGTTCTGAGATGTGGGGGTTTACACTGAAGTAGACTAAATGTCCATGCATTTTGCTTAATATTGAAAAAGATCTTGTGTATGTTTAACTAGAGGGTTGCATTAGTGTTCAGAGTGCATATTTTTATTTTCTTCACATCTCAACGGATTCTAATGCTTGTTGGGGGGCACCCCTTAGACCCTGTGTCACCTGGGAGAGGCTGCCTGGTGAGATTTCACATGGCATAATTCTGGCAGTACCTCTGGGGATTCCACCATGCCAACCCAAGCCTGGTTTCAGAGTTTTCAAAAGGTCTCCAATTTTATAAATGCACTTTCAATTAAAGATAGTCATTCCCCAGCAGTTGACTAAGGAAGTTTGTATTTTGTCATTCCCTGCTTGGAACAAGTGAGCAGCTCAGTTTCAGTGTGGGAACAGGAGGAAATAAAAGAATGCAGTAAGGGCTTGTGAGGGCACATCTGCAACTAGAACTGAAGACTGGACAGTCCCCATATAGGCAAATTCTGTTAAGGCAAGGCTGTGATCACATGAAATCAAGCAATACTGTTATATTAAAGAATACAAATAAAGAGACTTCTCCAGAGAATATTTTGTTGGAAAATGTAAATAGATAGGTAAAAAATAAGTATAAGTCTTGCAAAATTTTAGGTTTGATTGTCTGGGAATTTGCTACATGATAAAGCCTAACAGAGAATTCTAGATATTATTCTAAAAATATACCGAGTTTACAGTTTTATTTGCTTTTTTTATATTTAAAGGGGGTAATAATACTTATTTATAAAATTCTGAAAGTGAGACAAGCCTTAAAGAATTGACAGAGATTTCAGAGGATAATTGCAAGGGCTATATGTAAAAGTTCCAGTTTGGCTGAAAGGTCATTGGTTGAGAATTGCATCTTCATGCTGCATCTTTATAGCATTTATAACTATATAGTATATTGTTTCTATATATCTATATTATATATAGATATCTTCAAATATGCATCTTATAAGTATATTTTGCTTAAAAGGCTTAGTAAATAACTCTAATTTCAAACCCTTAGTATACAAAGTGATGCACAATTTCACCAGAATTTCAGAATAAAAAAGGCTCAGAAGATGTTTTTGGAATTAGAATAACCTTTGAAGGAAATTCCCAAGTTTATCATAACCAATAGGAATAAAAACTGCCCTAGCTAGAGAGAGATTCAACTCTCTGGTAGATTAGCTAGTGGGCTAAATCGCTAGTAAATTAATTTTATATTCCCTAATAATTAGCTTTGTTAATCTTGTGCCATCAGAGACTTTCTATTCATGGAATCATAAACAGCATTTGTTGTTGAAAAATACTAACACTAGTGAAACCTAACCCAGAAATAGACCCTATTAAAATATGGCTAATTGAGTTTCATGTCAAGGCTAAGTAAAAAATACGGTAAAATAAAATAAAGCCAAATTTATCTAAGGTGGTGGAATGTGTGGGAGGGCATGGCAGGGTATGAGATGTTTAATTTTCTGGAATAACATCCTGTATCTCTTCCACCTCCTAAATGGCCACTGTGGAAAGCAATGTCATAGACCCACCATTAACACACTGCGTTGCTGTCTCTCACATCTGATTTTGTCCCCAAATCACCCAGTGAAATCAGCGCAGCTGGCAGGATTTTTTTTTTTTTTTCAGAGTCTCACGCTGTCACCCAGGCTGGAGTGCAATGGCACCATCTCGGCTCACTGCAACCTCTGCCTTCAGGGTTCAAATGATTCTCCTGCCTCAGCCTCCTGAGTAGCTGGGATTATAGGCACCCGCCACCACACCCAGCTAATTTTTGTATTTTTAGAGGAGACAGGGTTTCACCATGTTGGCCAGGCTGGTATCGAACTCCTGACCTCATGATCCACCCACCTTGGCCTCCCAAAGTGCTGGGATTACAGGTGTGAGCCACCGTGCCCAGCCTGGCAACTGGTTTTGATTGAGAACTATGGTGTTAAAAGCAATAGTAGCAGCCAGCTGCTGCCAGTAGTGAACTACCTTTTCCTGTAGAATGGAGAGCTAATTATTTGTCTTGAGATTTCTTCCTCTCGTCAAAGGAAATCTGTTTGATTCCTCCAAAGTTGTCAAGCATAAAAGAGCCCTGCCCCTAAATTGGGATTGCCTTTTTTCATTTTCCTCATGTTTTCTGAGATTTTCACTGTTGTTACTCTGGTCTGCATATCCTGTTTTTCTGCTTCTACTCAGACACGCCAATTAAAGAAAGATATGGTTTATTTAAAAAATATGGTTCTAGTATTGACTGTAAAGAGAGCTCTTAAACAGGCCTGAACTCTTCATTGGGATTAGCTGAATGTAGTAAGTAAATCCCATGTTGAATGGTGACCTTGTAAATTCTCCAACAAAGCAGAGCTGTACTGAACTTTGTAGCAGCCTAAGTGAAACAAACCTGCTTCTTCCCTTGGGTCTTACCAGTCCTGGGGCAGGCTATGTAATGGGCAAGATACCCACTGCAAGAGGCTACAAGAATGGTCTAATGTATTCATTTCCAAAATGTGGTACCTAGACCAGCAGCTTCAGTGTCATTTGTTACAAATGCACATTCTGAAGCCCCTGACAAATCTGGGCTCTCAGCACACTGTGTTTTAGCAAGTGCTTCAGGTGTTTCTGATGCATGCTAGCATTGGAGAACCACTAATCTAGTGCATAACAGGCTTTCTGTTGACACCTGTTGAAGTAAGTGTAGTTTAACTTCACTTTAGGGGAAAGACAGCATCCTGAATTGTAAGAAAAGTTGGCTGGGCAGATACGTCAATGGGGGAAACCACCCTTATATTTTGACTGTATAAGGACAGCCTGATACTTAGATATTTCTCCTTCTCTTTCTTTTTCTTCCCTACCACACACCCGTCACACACACACACACACACACACACACACACACCAGTTTGTAGATACTGTACCGTTCTTTCCATAATTAGTTGTTACTATACATTAGACACCATTGCAGAAATTCAGAATACTATAATGAACAAAATACACTAAGCTCCTGATGTCATTCTGCTTATAATCTCATAGGGGAGAACTTCGAGCCCATAAGCAAGTGAATGCATGTAGTGCTAATAATGGGGCAGGGAGTGTAGGGAGTGACAGGGTAGGGATGGGGTGCTATTTTGGATAAAGTGGGTAGGGAAGTATACATAGCTCTTGAGTTCCAGCTCATATCTTCTCAGCTCTTTCTTATTTCATACTTCCCTGCAGCAGTCAGATTCACATAGGCATCAACTAACGACACTTCAATTTAGTTACTTTGCATCTCCAGTCTAACAGCACCTCAGTTTAGTTGTACTTCGCATCTCTAGTCTGCACAGGGGATTCTCTGCCCTTCTGAGGGTTATCCCTCATAGTCATCTTGGTACATGCACATGCTCACTTGTTCAAGGAGGGTAACATGGCACGGGCAACCCTTGACCAATTGGAGATGAGGGGCTGGTGGATAAATGCTCCCCTTTTTCTCATCTGGGAAGATAATTCTGGGGAGCATTCTACATGATTCTTGAAGGGAGCCATCTAGACTGAACTCTGGTTACCTACAACACTGGTCAGATTTCATAATGTACCTTGATTTAGATTTTTCTACTTCATCCCTGACTTATTTCCCTGAGATCAAGTCCCTCCCAAACCACTTGAATTCAAGCCTTTTCTTTGGCTGTGCTTTTGGGAGAACCTGGGCCAAGACAGTAGCCATCCCCATTTTGGTTGAGACATCAGAGGCATGGGGAAGTCATGCACATAGCTTAAGGAAGAGTGTTCCAGACAAGAACAAATGCTGTGAGACAGGAATATGCTTGGCATGCTGAAGGATGAGTGTGCAGGCTGGTGTAGCTTGTGTGGAGTAAGCATGGGGGAAGAATGAACGTGGTAGGGGATACGGTGCAAGAGGAAGCAGGATGTCGCTCATGCGAGGCTTGAAAGGCCATCAGAGAGATTCTGGCTTTTCCTCTGAGTGAAATGAAAAGACAGTGGGGGATATTGGGCACTGGAGGGGCATGAATCTGAAAGATGGTTTTAAAGGATCACTCTGGCTCCTTTAGGAGAGCAAGGGTAAAATCAGCAAAACTATTGAGGAGGTTTTCACAGTAATTCTGGCAACTTGGACTATGCTGGTAGCAGTGAAGGTGATGAGCTGAGAGAACTAACCCTTGATTTGGATATGGAGTGAAAGAGAGGAATTAAGGATGTATCCAAAAATTTTTTCCATTCATTCTGAATAATTGAAATGAATGGGGTTGCCAATGAAATTATTGATGAGAGAATTCCTTAGCAAAATACAGGAAACCTGATTTTAAGAAAAGAAAACCAAAACGTGTTGATTTGTATTCTGGTTTATCAATAACAGTCTAACAGTTGTGACCACTGGAGAGTCAGGCATTATTCTTATTCTATAAACTAAACAAGGACATTGTCCAGAATAGTGGAAATTAAACAAGCCATCATCTTTTCTGAAGACATAGCAGACGTTAGCATGATAGAAGCAAGTTTTAAAATAATATAGTATATAGTTTCAATAATATTTATAATAACCACATTACACCAACCACTCTTCATGAATTATTATAGTTAATCCTTAAAGCAATCTGAAAGTTAGGTATATTTATTCTAATTTTATAGATTATAAAATTGGCAAATAGTGTAGCTAAGTAACTTCTCTAAGGTCCCACTGCCTTAAAAAGAACAGATCTGAGATTCAAGCCCACATCTTCCTGACTCAACTAATATTTGCTATTAACCACCAGATCTCCTTGTCTTCTTCCCATCTTTATCATAACGGCCTTCCAAACCTTAACTGCTCAACTCCTGCCAGCTTAGGTGAGGCTGACAGTTTCTTTCTGTCATGGTTTTAACATAGAAATTTATTTCTGTCTCCTGTAATAGTGAAATGCAAGAATTCCACAGATTCACAGTAATGAAACCTTGATTCTTTCTGTCTTGTTGCTGTGGTAGTTTTTTTTTTTTTTTTTTTTTTTTTTTTTTGTTGTTGTTGTTTTGTTTTGAGACAGGGTCTCAGTCTGTTGCCCAGGCTGGAGTGCAGTGATGTGATCCCAGCTCACTGCAGCCTCAAGTGATCCCCAAGCAATCCTCCCATCTCAGCCTCCCAAATAGCTGGGACCACATGTGCCTGCAACCACTACTGACTAATTTTTGCATTTTTGGTAGAAAGGGGTTTCTCTGTGTTACCCACTCTGGTCTTGAACTCCTGAGCTCCAGCGATCCACCTGCCTTGGCCTCACAAAGTGCTAAGATTACAGGCGTGAGCCACCACGCCTGGCCGGTAGTTTTTCTTTAACCACTTTTTTTTCCCACCTTCTCTGCAATAGGACTTTGACCAGGCTTAGTAGATAATTCACCATCAGGTGCAAAACTATTCTACCCTAAATATGCCACTATAGGTGATTATACCAAATTGGTTTTCTTTCACCTTTTCACTTATCCCTTCATCACCTACCTCTATACTCTTCTAAGATTGTTTTCTCTTTCTTCATTTCAATGCATCTTTCTCTCAAAGACCTCAATACTAATGCTAAAATCATTTTTGGGGACAAATGTAAATGGCTCTAAAATGGAGCAAAATATACCAGCTGACATGGTGTAGAGACTGTTTTTGACTCAACTTCCTCCCTTTCTTTCCTAGTATTTGCAATGTGGGTCAATTTCCCACATTGGGAAATTGAGGTGAGTCACATAGTGTCTCAACTAGTGGGTCAAGGTAACCCCCTGCATTTGCATCCCATTCAGAAGGCTGGGAGTGAGTCCAGCAAGACCTCTAGTCAAAGAAGTTCTGAGGGCAGGCTGGATACTAAGAGGTGCCCACTTACAGGGCGCCATGATTTTAGAGGGAAAATTCAAGTTGTAGTCAAGAAGAAGAACCCAAACTAGTCAGAAAGCAGGACCAAGTTCAGGCATGAAGAATGTAGTGAGCTTGCAAATAGGAGAATGTGTAATGAGGCTATGAGCCAGAGTGGTCAGAAACACATGAAGTGCAGTGTGTAGGGTAGGTTAGGACAAGTGGTTCAGACTAAGATTGTGTCTGATCAGAGGGTATTGGAAACCTGTTTTTATGAGATGCCAGCTGCTTGGTACAAGCATAGATTTAATGGATTAAAAGCCTGGAAACCAGACCTTGTTCTTAAGTGGGAGATTTCAGGAACTATAGGATAATAGCTTAATTGTTCATCATCCAATTAGCTAAGATCAGCTCTGACAGCTAATTCTGTGTAAATATCTTCACCCTGTCTATCCATTCATTCCTGCATTGCCATCAGCATTTTCAAACATGCATCCAGCCTGTTTTGTGTCAAGTACTCTATTGGGGAGCAGAACTGGAACTAGAAAGATGAACCGGCATCATCCATGTTCCCAAGTTTTTAGTTTTCTTTGGAAATAGATTTAAAGCAACAAATGAATAGAAATAATATGATTTCATAAATTCATTGGTGAGAGCAGGTATAAGACTCAGTGGAAACACGGAGATAGTACTATGCTCCTAAATCAGAGATGGTTTCACAGAGAAGGCTGTGCTTGAGTTGATTTTGAGGTATTAGTTGAAATTTGTTGAGCAGACAGAGGGGAGAGGAGGAGTGATGTAGGAGCAGGTTTCTAAGCAGAGAGAACACCTGCAACTGAGAAATGGTCAAGCATGGCATGCTCAGGAGACTTCAAAGAAGTTGAAATCTCTACAGTCAAGCATCCCTGGTGAGTGGGGGATTAGTGAAAGGTGAGGCTGCATAAGTTAGGAAAAGGCCTGACCTTAGGAATTGAGACTCTGTTAGGTACATGAAAGTGTGTCATTTGGTAATTGTCCCATGAATTGAATGTTTGAGGAGTCTTCTAGGGGCAGTCATGGCCTTTTTTTTTTTTTTTTTTTTTTTTTGAGACAGAGCCTTGCTCTGTTGCCCAAGCTGGAGTGCAGTGACATGATCTTGGCTCACTGCAACCTCTCTGCCTACTGGGTTCAAGCAATTCTCATGTCTCAGTCTCCCAAGTAGCTGGGACTACAGGCACGTGCCACCATGCCTGGCAAATTTTTGTATTATTACTATTACTATTATTTTGAGACGGAGTCTCACTCTGTCACCCAGGCTGGAGTGCAGTGGCATGATCTCGCCTCACTGCAGCCTCTGCCTCCCGAGTTCAAGTGATTCTCCTGCCACCACGCCCGACTAATTTTTGTATTTTTAGTAGAGATGGGGTTTTACCATGTTGACCAGGCTGGTCTCGAACCCCTGACCTCAGGTGATCCACCCGCCTTGGCCTCCCAAAGTGCTGGGATTACAGGTGTGAGCCACCGGGCCAGGCCTAATTTTTGAATTTTTAGTAGAGACAGGGTTTCACCATGTTGGCCAGGCTGGTCTCAAACTTCCAGCCTAAAGCTATCCACCCACCTTGGCCTCCCAAAGTGCTAGGATTACAGGCATGAGCCACTGCACCTGGCCAGTCATGGAATTTGAGCTGTCCTTTTTAGTACGTAAAAAGCCATTACTAGGTGGGGCTGCAGGGACAAGAGAATCTTGAAGAGGCATTACAAATACAAGCAAAAGCAGAGGATTCCCACTTCCTCCCAGGAGTTTAGAATATTCTAGGACAAACAATTCTAAACCACTAGAGCAACAGTATTTCTTCTCTTAGGGTCTGTTTGAGCCTACATTGTTCAAAAGCACCATTATTAATATATTTTTATTTACATAAATTATTTTCTGATAATTTAAATAATTCATTTCTTTTTTGCAAGACCGCAGCATTTTGGTTGGAAAGATCTGTCTTAAAGAAAACCCATGTATTTTTTCAGTGCTAATTTTTGACTGGTCAGAAAAAATTACTTCTCTCTCTAAAAGAGCTTTTTCTCTGGACATGGATCAAAAAGTCTCTGCCTGAAGTACCCAGGATATACTGTAATTTCTGGTTGTATTAGTTAAGTATTTTTTTTTACACTGAAAGTGTTAGGTGTGTTTACCTCCATTTTCCTTAGAGGAGTGTAAATATCACTCCCAATTCTTTCAAGGTTGGCTTTAATTGAAGAAGAAAGTAAAACAACATTCACTGGGGAGTGGTTGAGTGACTATATTCCTATAATTAATATGTGCTTAAGAGTATGGTCCTTTGAATTCTCTAAGGGAATGTACTGCCTGTAGCACTGATGCCTGAGATGAAAGATCATTTAGGCAGAGACAGCATCTGTACGTCCTTCTGTTGCCAATGCCTCGCACTGCTCCTTATTCCTGGCTGTATCACAGTGCTGGCCACTCCTGAGTGTGAAGGAAAATTGCAGGAGATGGAGAATGACTCTGTGATGGTTAACCCAGTGCTTACCAAACTTGCTCGATCATAACAGTCGCCTGGGGCTTTAATGATCCAGATTCTGGGTCCCATCCCAGACCCCTGGATAGGTTAGAATCTCCATGGCAAAGAGCCCGAGAATCTCTATAAAAAGCAAGTATCTCAATGACTTTTAACATCAGGCAAGTTTGAGGGAAACAGGCTTATTGTATCTTCACTCTATATAAGGGATAAAGTCCTAGAGGTAAGTGGGGGAAGATACATCAAAGTTCGAATACAGAAACATTTGTAGTTGAAAATTCACTATAGTTCCCCCTTGTAACTCAGTGTGTGGTCCAAGGACCAGCAGCATCTGCCTCACCTAGGAGCTTGTTAGAAATGCAGAGGTCCACCTCACACCCACCGAATCATAATCTTAACTTTAACCAATCCCCAGTGATTTCTGCACATTCAAATTTGAGAAGCATTGATCTAGAGCAAGGGTCAGCAAAGTATGGCCAAAGGGCCAAATCTGGCCTGTCTTGTAAGCAAAGTTTTATTGGAATACAGTCTCATCCATTTATTCATATATTGTCCATGGCTGCTTTTATGCCACAAGAGAAGAACTGAGTCAATACGGCCTATGGAGCCTCAAATATTTACTATCTCACTCTTTATAGAATAAGTTTTCAACCTCTTATCCAGAGTATATGGAATGCTAAAGAATTTACAGATAATACTGTATAATAATAATTACAAAACTATTTACATCAAACATAACTTTTTATTCAATCTTACAAATTCCATTTTTCACCCTGTTATTGTCCCAAAGTATGAGGTATGAATGTTCATTGAGATGAGATATTATTGCTTTACCATGTATGACTATGTGACAAGTATCTCAAACACTTTAATCAATCCCCACCAGCCAGTGAAATCTAATTCATAACACGGCATTTAGACCTTTCCTGTGTCTGGACTCAAATTCCAACCTCTTCTCCCATAAATCTCTCTGGCACATCACGCCTCTTGTCAAAGCATATTTCTGGTCTTTCTAGAAGGTACACAGTTGCCTCTATCTAAAGATTACCATATTCTTGCTGTTCAAAATCCAGTCAAATAATTCTTTATCCATAAAGGGATCCCATTTCTCTCCTATGATGTTTGACGCTAGTGTTGGACTCTCTTGTGCAATGGCTATTTTGTGCCTACCTTATCTCCTCCAGTAGAGTAGAATGTTTTAACAGGTGAGATTTTATTTGGAGAGTTTTGTAATTTCAAATGAGCCAAATATCTCTTTTTATATAGATATATAGAGAGAGTCTGGGCCATAAAAACTCCAGGTGACTGTTATGATCGAGCAAGTTTGGTAACTACTTTCCCTCCTTGATTCTCACATCCCACTCACATGAGGCTGGATGAGATCTGGCCTCGTGTGAGTGGGATATGACAGCTAAGGGAAGAAAGTCCCAGGAGCCAGGTTAAATAGACAGGAGTAGGCCAGGTGTGGTGGCTCATGCCTATAATCCCAGCAATTTGGGAGGCTGAGGTGGGTGGATTACCTGAGGTCAGGAGTTCAAGACCAGCCTGGCCAACATAGCGAAACCCCGTCTCTACAAAAATACAAAAATTCGCCAGGTGTGATGGCACATGCCTATAATCCCAGCTGCTCGGAAGGCTGAGGCAGGAGAATTGCTTGAGTCTGGGAGACAGAGGTTACAGTGAGCCGAGATCATGCCACTGCACTCCAGCCTGGCAGACAGAGTGAGACTCTGTCTCAAAAAATATATAATAATAATAATAATAGACAGGAGTACTCCTTAAGGCAACTAGAGCAGACATTGCTTGTGTTTGTCCATATCCTTGCAGACAACTCCAGGTAATCCTAAAGATACATGGGACAGGAGATGGCGAATAAATACTCCAGTTTTCTTAACCCCTTGGTGGAACAATTCTTTTTTATTTTTTATTTTTTATTTTTTTTGAGACAGAGTCTTGCTCTTATCACCAGGCTGGAGTGCAGTGGCACGATCTCAGCTCACTGCAACCTCTGCCTACCAGTTCAAGCGATTTCCCTGCCTCAACCTCCCGGGTAGCTGGGATTACAGGCATGCACTACCACACCTGGCTAATTTTTTGTACTTTAGTAGAGACGAGGTTTCACCATGTTCGCCAAGATGCTCTCAATCTCCTGACCTTGTGATCCGCCCGCCTTGGCCTCCCAAAGTACTGGAATTACAGGCATGAGCCACGGCACCTGGCCGATGGGACAATTCTGAGCAGTGTTTCATACAGTCTCTCACAGAGACCCCAGCAGGATGGAACCCAGTGGCCCAGAGCTGTAATCCACTCATTAAAGACCACGTGTCGTTTGCCCTCCATTTCCTGTCTTGCTCCCAACTTCCTCATAGTATTGCTTGGGATCAGTTTTCCAATAAACTGCTTTCACTTACATCCTTGTCTTAAGATGTACTTTTAGGATAACACTAACTGTGGGAGGCAACCTCTAAGACGGCCTCCAGTGATCCCCACTTCCTGGTATGCATGTTCTAGTATAATCCCTTCCCCTTGAATATAAACATGACCTTGTGATTTGCGTCCAGTGAACAGAATATGGCAGAAGTAAAGATATGTCACTTCTAAACTTAGGTTATAAAAAGACAGTGGCTTCAGTCTCGGAATACTCTCTCATGATCTTTGGAATCGTTAACCCTGAGGGAAGGCAGCTGCTCTGTTGTTAGGTAGCTCTGTGGAGAAGCTCAGATAAGTGAGCTTAGAAGCCAACCTCCTGAGGCTGCTTAGAAGTGGATCCTTTTCCACTTAGCCTTGAGATGACCATACTTCAGCCAACACCTTAATTGCAGCCTCGTGAGAGACCCTGAGCCAGAATCACTCACATAAGCTGCTCCTGGATTCCTGCCCCACAATAACCATGAAAAAAAAAATCCACTGTTTTCAGATCCTAAGCTATTGTTTATGGCACTAGATAACGAGTATACAAACTAAGCCAATTGCATGAATCTGCATTATTGGGGTTTCCCTTGGAAGACTATTTCCCTAACTCTTTTGACCAGATTAGTCCCCGTGCTTTGTGTGTCCAGAGCACCCTGTAAGTTTTCCTTAATAGTTAGTACTCTTGTGTTCTCTTGTTTGAAATTTACCTTCCTGACTAGACTATGAGAACTGCTTCCATCCTTTTCACTGTTTATTCCCAGTGCCTCTAAGAATTATCTATTAAACAAGGAAAGGCATTAGTCAAGTTGATTTTGCATGTAGTTAGTAAAAATTCAACCATTTGTTTAACTAATAAAAGTCTGAGAATGGATCTTCAGGTCCACCTGAATCTTAAAGCACAAATGATTTATCGGAATTCTGTCATTCTCTCCCTCTATCATTCTTTGTCTTTTTCTCTGTGTTACTTCGTCTTTCTCTTCCTCCTATCTCTCGCCTTCCATCCTGTAGATATGCTCTGCTTTATCAGTCTCATTTCCAAGCAGACCCTTTTAAGATAAATGATTGCTGGCATATCAAACTGAAATCCTCACAGGTGAACAAATCTGGCAGAAATAAAGCAACCTAGAAATTTAGAAAATGTCCCGGGATTAAATCGTTCTGGATTAACCTGGGCTGTAAGGCTACCTGTGGACTAATCACTATGGCCAGGGGAATGTAATACACAAACTGTCCAGGCATAGGTCCAAGATCTAGTTCTGGAGTATGAAGAATGGGCTGCCTACCCAACCCATACAGATTGAATAGGTAACTTCCTAAAAGAAAATCAAGGTGGTGTTACCAGAAGAAGGAGAAGAGTAATGCATGCTAGGCAGAAAACAAAGCAAATGTAGAAAAAAAAAAAAAAAAAAAAATGAAACAAATAAAAACAAGATAGCTCCATACAGTGGGGATCAGAGATAATTGAGAAGATCCAAGACCATAGTTAGAAGAAAGACAATAGTGTTAGTCAAATATGGAGGGCAAGATGCTAAAAAACCAATTGGAGCAATTGTAGAGAAGAGAAGAGAGTTGTAAGGAGTTTTATCATGACTTAAGATTACGTACAGAAAGAATGTGTCGGGATCCTTCCCTATATCTCACCCCTACACCTCTCTTGCCCTACACGTGCATTCTTGGGCTTAATGTACACCGCAGGAGGAATATTAAAGGAACTGATCAGGAATAGTGAAAAAGGACTATTTAGATGTAGGTTTTCTGTGTGTGTGTGGGTATAAGGTTCCTTTCCCCACAACC
This sequence comes from Rhinopithecus bieti, assembly GCF_001698545.2. Classification (NCBI taxonomy): domain Eukaryota; kingdom Metazoa; phylum Chordata; class Mammalia; order Primates; family Cercopithecidae; genus Rhinopithecus; species Rhinopithecus bieti. The sequence goes on along the minus strand of NW_016804208.1, from coordinate 1,637,006 downwards.
TACCCATTCACAATACCCACATGGATAGTCCCTGCTGTTATCTCTGAAAATTGACAATGCAATAATTCATTTTCAATTTTTCTCTAAAGCAACTAATTTAAACCATAAGTGTCATGGAATCATACCGGTAAATCTGGACACACCCTAACACTAGATGCAAAACAAAATTTGCAGAATAGACATTTGGGTGTCTATATGTCAGCAACTCTTCCATGGCCTACAAAAAGGCATTAACTTGAAGAGTTATTCAATTTGGGATTAGCAGATGTTAAGCATCTGCATGTTATTCACAACTCTATTATCCTGGACATAATTAACTTGTGTTACTTCATCTGAGAATCATCACCCTGACAATGCAGTTGCAGAGTAAAGATGGTGGACACCACTCACAAGACAGTATGATGGCCTTTTTAGTATGCCCTGAAACAATGGAAATAATGCTAGCCAATTTGTACTTCTTGTATTTCTGCATAATACTTTTAGAATGCAGTTCAACTCTCTCTCCTTGCAGAAATGCTGATTCTCATCCTTTTCTCAATGATGTTTTCTTCAGTCTCTTCCTTGATCCAATCTAATATAGGTTTTCCAATCACAACACTGCTGACATTTTGCACTGGGATCTTTGTTCTAGTGCCTGTCCAATAGGACATCTCTAACTCATTGTTCCTCTCATATTCATAATTGAAGACATAGAAAATAAAATTTCTTCTTTCCTCAAATCTCTTCCTCTTCCTTTTTTTTCTTTTGCCTCAGTTATAGGTGACACTCCCACTTAATTCTTCCAAACTAGAAATCTTTGGGTTATCTTTTAATCCTCCTGATAATATACTTTCAGGGGCAGATTCAGCTTTTGTGGAATCTAAAACTTATACAATTTGACGGAGCTTCTTTAAAAAGATTACAAGTTTGTAAATTAGGTATGGGGACTTAGAAGGGGGTCAAGCAGATGAATGAACTTAAAGCCTAAGGTTTATTAGTTTCATGATTAATCCTCCTTCCTCTGTGTTTATTAAAACATTACTTACTAAGGTAAAGCATTTTTATTAAGTGCAAAGATCAATAGCCTTTCATTAAAATAGGGGAAATTTTTATCTAGTAAAAAGCAACTTTTACACAATGCCTACCTTTTGTCAGGGCCATTATGCATTTTTTTCTCATTTAATTTTCCTTACCATCTATAAGGAAGGAATTAATATACTTTTGTGAACAGCATGACCTCAGAGGCTAAACAGCCTCAATCAGCTGATTTATGGTTCTAGCATTTATCACGTGATTACACAAATCACTTAGCCAGTTGGAGTGTTGGTTTCCTCATCTATGAAATGGAAATAAAATAGAGAACCTACATCATTGAGTTGCTGTAAGGATTAAATTAGTTACTATGTACTATATACAAAGCACTTAAAACAATGCCTGGAAAGTAAGGACTACATTATGTTAGCTACTATTATTTTGCTGTTAAGAAAACCAAGGCTCTGAAATTAAACAAATAACCCATGTCATAGACTTAAGACTGGGGGCAAAATCGGAAAGTAAACATAAAAGCTCAGGCTTTTCTCTCCACACCAGATCTGAAGAGCAGCCTTCTTGGGTTTTGGCAAGAAAAATGTATGTTACGACTAGTTCAATTTCTTTGCAAATTCCTATGCTAACATGAAGAGATTAGACTTTGAGGGGAAACAAAACCTAAAACTAAATGTTAGTAAGTTTGTTTTTAATAAAAATGGTTTGGATTTAGGTATAAATTAAACAGGAGAAGTACAAAAGTTATACTTAGAAAACCATAAAATCTTCTTCCTGAAAACATTTAAGAAGACCTAAATAAATGAAAAGACATCCTATGTTCATTAATTGGAATACTTAAATTGTTAAGATGACAATACTCCCTAAATTGGGCTATAGATTCAATGCAATTTCTATCAAAATGCTTGGTGTCTTCTTTACAGAAATTCGTCAACTGATTCTAAACTTCATGTAGATATGGAAGAAATCCAGAATAGTCAAAACAATCTTGAAAGAGAATAAAGTCAAAAGTCTCACATTTGTCAATTTCAAAACTTACTACAAATCTACATTAATCTTGACTGTTTGGTACTGACATAAGGAAAATCATACAAATCAATAGGATAGAATTGGAAGTCCATGAATAAACCCTCACAGAAAAATTCCTTGTCCAGTCCTACTCTAACATATGGTTCCAACGGTCAGTAACCTATCCAGAGATGTCCCATGTAGCTGGGATACCAGCTGTGTCCCTATGTGGAACAGGGCCATCTTGTATGTACTTTTCATGCTTCTCTGCCTCACTCTCTTTTTTCTCACTTTGGGTGCCCTGATTCAAATGTTTTAATTCTCCATAAAATATTAGTGCTTAAGCTTTGCTTTAGTTTCTATTTCCTAGAAAAACTGAGCTAAGACAAGGAGTATCCGTGCTTATCCAGCAGTTAATAAGAAAGTGTTTTAGTTACAATTTTCTTGTTGTTTGTAGGTGAGGTTTTTTGAGAGATGGGGGTGGTAGGGTTTAGAAACCAAACCTCATCCAGACCCTCTCACTTATCATGTATGCTTCCTCCTTCTTCTGGTGATTGAAACATCTCACAGGGATTTCTGCTCCACTGTTTATTCAAAATGACAATTCTGAATTCTGTGATCTTTTGCATGTATTTTTACTGGGAGGAATAGTGTTAGTTATTTTATGGAGTTAAGAAAATCACTGTAGTTAATTCAGCAAACATTTTATGCAACCTATAGTGCAACCAGCCCTTATGATTAGATAAAATATGGTTTCTGTCTTCTTGGAAATCTCAGTAAAGAGGTGAAAATGGACAGATATACTTAAATCCAAATTGACTGAAGCATTTCCTACTAGATGAACAAGTACAAAGGAAAGGGAATCTGGAAGACAGATTAATCCCAATTGGCAGAAAAAAAAAGCAATGATTTGTAGAGTAGTTGGTAATTGATCAGGCTTTGCAGTGTATGTACAAATGCAAAAGGTAAGAGTGGTAGAGATGGGCAATATAGGCATGGAATAAATAGAGGTAAGCAGACAAGAAACTGCAGAGTGAATTTAAGGAAAGGAACATAGAGTTTATGGGTGAGTGGGTTGTGAGGGGTTTAGATTAGATACAGTGAGTGACGATTAGAAATAGCCAACATCTAGATCATAGAGAGTTGTGAATGTGTTGAGTGGTTCTATGCAAACCTAACCCCAAAAGTCCAAGGAAGCTGAGAGGCCAAAGAAAGAGGCTGACAAATTCAATTTCCCAGAAAGAAACATTGAATATCAACTTAGCAACAGAAGTCATGTCTATGTCTCTGGCAGTGGCAAGACAAGATAGAAGATCCCCATGGCATTACCATACAGGCCAAGGAATGTGTAGGACAATCATAGGGAAAGGCAAGAATGCTGTGTGAATCTGCCTAAAGGCAGGATTTGTAGTCAAGCATATTTTGACCTAAGGGCAGAATTTACAGTAAATACATGCCCTTACACAAGGAATCAAAGAACAGTAGACAGAATAGAAATCTTAGAGGCATTTTCTGAACTGGGGTTCATCAGAAGACAACATGGCAGATTCGCATCCAACATGGAGTTGCTTTAGCCTCCACAGACTGCCAGGCTGGGGATTTTAGAATTAATGTAGATGAATTTGGAAGATATTGAGATGCTTAAATAAAAACGTGATATAATAATGTCTGTGCTTTATAAAGATGACTTTGCATACGTTAAGAATTGGTGAGGGAACAGTTTACAGGTGAGAACAATGAAGATCCTAACACAGCATTTCAGATGTTGCTGATTTACTGCAGTAGCAGTGGAAGTGCCAAAGTGTAAATTTACACAAAGGAGAAAATAAGAAAATTTAAAAATCTATTTTGTGAATTTGGGCAGGAGAGATGGAACCTTGGTTAGCAAAAAATGTTTAGCTGAATTATTTAGATAGTGGTATTAACACAACCTCATTGTGAGGAAGTTAAAATGCAGTTGGTGCTAATGGATATTTGATTAAACTAGTTTATAATATTTGATATTTTTGCATGTGTCCTTCTTATCAAAATTGGCCATTATGCTATAGTGAGAGAATGCCTCCAAATGCTGGTCTTAAGGATCTTTGAAAAAGATTTTGAGCTATTTTTTCCCCTCATGGCTATGAATACTTTATGTTGTTTTCTTGAAGACTTTCCTTTTACAAATGTTCTTTACAGTCCTGTCTACAAAGAAACCTCCTTTTCTATAAATAATTTGCCTTATTTTAATTTTATCATGAAATTTTTTAAAACTTGCAAAACATAAGCAGAATTGTATCATAATCCCTCAGGCGATTATCCAGCTTTTAATATTACCTACTCATAGCCAATCTGTGACTTGTGTTCTTCCACCCATTTACCCCTACTTCTGCATTATTTTGAAGAAAATCCTAGACATCTCATTCGATCTGTGAAAAATTTCTCTATGTAGCTCCAAAAGAGAAGAACTTTAAAGAAAAAACATAATGGTAGCATCTTAACACCTAAAAATTAGCAATGGTTCTTTCAAATGATCAAATATTCCGTGAGTGTTCCAATTATTTATTTGTTACTGATTTTCTAGTCTGTTTCAATGAAGATCCAAACAAGGTTCACATATTGTGATTAGTTCATATTGATTTGCTTTAATGCAACCCCCAGAGCAAATGCCAGAGAAAAGGCAAGTAGGCAAGGCAAAAAAAAACTTTATTTACAAACCAATGTGACGGAGGGGTGAGGTTCACCGGTCTCCAGCGGTGGAGGCCGACGAAGTCGCTCCGGCGTTCTCGGACGAGGTTCCTGGGTCCCGCAGACGAGGAGGGGCCAAGGAAGTTCACTCCAGCGTTCTCGGACGAGGTTCCTGGGTCCCGCATACGAGGAGGGGCCGAGGAAGTTCGCTCCGGCGCTCTCAGGCGAGGTTCCTGGGTCCTGCGCAGGAGGAGGGGCCGAGGAAGTTCGCTCCGGCATTCTCGGACGAGGTTCCTGGGTCCCGCGCAGGAGGAGGGGCCGAGGAAGTTCACTCCGGCATTCTCGGACGAGGTTCCTGGGTCCCGTGCACGAGGAGGGGCCGAGGAAGTTCGCTCCAGCGTTCTCGGACGAGGTTCCTGGGTCCCGCATATGAGGAGGGGCCGAGGAAGTTCGCTCCGGCGCTCTCGGGAGAGGTTCCCGGGTCCCGTGCAGGCGGACGGGCCGAGGAAGTTCACACTGCGCACCCGCCGGGAGCGGCTTTTATGTCCTGGGCCCGGGAGTGGGAGGGCAGTGGGCGGGACATAGGCGGGTCGGGGGCGGGTCGGTAGACGTGGCTAGGCGGGTTCCAGTTTCTCTCCGTCGGAGGTCAGGTTGCGCCTGCGCAGTCGACCCGTGTCTTTCCCGGGCGCAGGAAAGTTGACGGTGAAGAACCCGGAACTGTGCCATCTTGCCTCCATTTGTCCAAACAGTCCAACCTTTTATTGATAATAGTGATAAGGGGCGGCGTGGTCTGTCTGGCTACTTCCTGCTGTTAAGCGACGTCGTTAAGGTTGGGGTCTATGGTTGGTATTTGGACGTACGGATGAAGAAGCATCTGGTTGAAGGTGACGCGTGCAATCTCTTGAACTTTGGCTCAGAGAAATTTGATTAAAACAGGAGTGAGACATAAGACAAAACAGAGGATTAGTGTGGGAATTAGGAATGGGAGCATCTGCTGTATTACGGGCAGCAGCCATACCCGTGGTCTGGGGGTGAAGGGGGTATTGTAGGTTTTTATTTCTGCTTTAATCCTGTTTAGGGTTTGGATGTTAGTGACTACTAGGCCTGACTCGTTTATGTAATAGCAGCATTCTTCTCCTAAGAAGAGACATGTTCCTCCTTTTTCGGCAGTAAGTAAATCTAATGCTTGCCTATTTTGTGCTGCTACCTGGGCCACTGAGGTAATTTGACGCTGCAGAGAGGCCAGGCTTTCAGCTGAAGCCTCTATGGCCTCTCGGATTTGAGCTGCTAGAGATTGGGTAGACTGTACCGAGTGGGCAAGTGCCCCAGTTCCAAGCCCTGACGCCACTAAGGAGGCGGCCAGGGAGACTCCGATGACTAGGAGAAGGCTGCTGTGTATGTGGATAGGAGGACAGTATAGGGGCCTTTCCACCTAGGCTGAAGATCTTTGGCTTGGATATCTTTTAAGTATACTTGGTCTCCTGGGCTGAGAGAGAGATGTGGGCTATAGGTGTCTGTTGGAGAGGGGTGTGCTAGTTCTGCATGTTGTCTCAGGAGTTGTCTCAAGAGGGTGAGGTATGGGAGATAAGTTGCCAGCGGGGAAGAAAGGGTGGGTAACTGCTGGAGGGTGAGGGGCCGGCCGTAAACTAATTCAAACGGACTGAGGCCTGTTGGACTCCGTGGGGCTGCTCGCAGCCGGGTTAGGGCCAGGGGAAGGAGAGTTACCCACGATTGTCGAGTCTCGAGGGAGAGTTTGGTGAGTTGCTGCTTAATGAGCCCGTTGGCCTTCTCTACTTTACCAGAAGACTGAGGTCTATAAGGGATGTGGAGTTTCCAGGTGATGTGTAGGAGGGCTGCCACCTGTTGGACTACCTTGGAGATGAATGCTGGGCT
>NW_016804208.1:1598888-1626648 GCF_001698545.2 Rhinopithecus bieti | reverse complement strand
CGGGGCTCTCGGGGAGGTTCCTGGGTCCCGCGTATGAGGAGGGGCCAAGGAAGTTTGCACGCACCCGCCGGGAGCGGCTTTTATGTCCTGGGCCCAGGAGTGGGCGGGCAGTGGGCGGGACATAGGCGGGTCGGGGGCGGGTCGGTAGGCGTGGCTAGGTGGGTTCCGGTTTCTCTCCCTCGGAGGTTGGGTTGCGCCTGCGCAGTCGACCGGTGTCTTTCCCGGGCACGGGAAAGTTGACGGTGAAGAACCCGGAACTGCGCCATCTTGCCTCCATTTGTCCAAACACATATATCTCTCAAATCACTTTTAATTTATGGGTTTCCATTTCATATCTGTTTTCTTTCTTCCTTGCAAGCAACCAGAAGAACTGTTTATCCATTAGAATTTCGTCACTGTGTAGAAATTGTTGATTGCAACCCCATGCTGTCAGTTAGCATGAGACTTAGGTGTTTCTTGTAACTTGGATTTGAATCCAGAGCAGTGAGCTTTAACATGGGGTGATTTTACTTCTCCCTCCCCTACCTATCCTCCCATGTGAAATTTGGCAATGACTGCAGATGTTTTCACAACACAGGGATGATACTAGCATCTGGTAGGTAGAAGCTAGAGATGATGCTAGACATTTGAGAATACATGAGAATGTTGTGGGAATACCTTGCACAACAAAGAATTATTTGGCCCCAAATGTGAATAGTGTTGGGGTTAATCTAGAGGCTTGATCAAATTCAGGTTCATATTTTGGGTAAGACTACTATAGTGGTGTTGAGTGGTTACTTCAAATTATTAGTGATATAAGGGGCTATTGATTAGGAGTTGTAAAAAGTTACACTCTTTTTTTAACTTAAAAAAATCTTCATTTTAGATTCAGATGTACATGTGCAGTTTTGTTATATAGGTAAATTGTGTGTCATGCGGATTTGGTGTACAGATTATTTTGTCACCAAGGTAATGAATATAGTACCTGATAGGTAGTTTTTTAATAGTCACCTCACTGTCCTCCCACCCTCCACTCTTAAGTAGGCCCTGGTGTCAGTTGTTCCCTTCTTTGTGTTCATGTGTACTTGCTGTTTACCTCCAACTTGTAAACAAGAACATGCAGTATTTGGTTTAATGTTCCTACATTAGTTCACATAGGATAATAGCCTCCAGATCCATCCATGTTCCTGCCAATCACACAATCTCATTTCTTTTTATGGCTGCACAGTAATCCATGTTATATGTGTACCATATTTTCTTTATCCAGTCTACCATTGAAGGGCATTTAGGTTGATTCCATGTCTTTGCTATCGTGAACAGTGCTACAATGAACATACATGTCCATGTATGTTTATGGTAGACTAATTTATCTTCCTTTGGGTATATACCAATAACGGGATTGCTGGGTTGAATGGTAGTTCTGTTTCAAGTTCTTTGAGAAATTGCCAAACTGCTTTCCACAATGGCTGAACTAATTTACATTTCCATCAGCAGTGTATAAGTGCTCCCTTTTCTCTGCAACCTTGCCAAACAACATCTGTTATTTTGTGACTTTTAATAATAACCAACCTGACTATGTGTGAGATAGTATCTCATGGTGATTTTGATTTGCATTTCTCTAATAATTAATGATGTTGAGCATGTGTTCATATGTTTATTGGCTGTGTGTCTGTCTTCTTTTGAAAACTGTTCATTTCCTTTTACCACTTCGTAATGGGGTTGTTTCTTGCTTGTTAATTTAAGTAACTTACAGATTCTAGATATTAGACTTTTATCAGACCCATAGTTTGCAAATATTTTCTCCCATTCTTTAGGCTGTCTGTTTACTCTATGGATAGTTTCTTTTGCTCTGCAGAAGCTCTTTAGTTTAATTAGGTCCATTTTGTCAATATTTGTTTTTGTTGCAATTGCTTTTTGTGCCTTCATCATGAAATCTTTGACAGGGTGTATTCCAGAATGATATTTCCTGGGTTATCTTCCAGGGTTTTTTATAGTTTTAGGTCTTTTATTTAAGTCTTTAATCTATGTTGAGTAGAATTTTGTATATGGTGGAAGGAAAGGGTCCAGTTTCAATTTTCTGCATAAGGCTAGCCAGTTATCCCAGTATTATTTATTGAGTAGGGAGTCCTGTCCCCATGAATTGTTTTTGCTGACTTTGTTCAATATCAGATGGTTGTAAGTATGTGGTATTATTTCTGTGCTCTCTATTCTGTTCTATTGTTCTAGGTATCTGGTTTTGTACCACAACCAGGCTGTTTTAGTTACTGTCATTTTGTAGTATAGTTTGAAGTCAGGTAGTGCAATGCGTCCAGCTTTGTTCTTTTTGCTTAGGAATACCTTGGATATTCAGGCTCTTTTTTGGTTCAATATGAATTTTAAAACAGTTTTTCTAATTCTGTGAAGAGTGCAATTGGTAGTTTGATTGGAATAGCATTGCTTTGGGGAGTATGGCCATTTTAACAATATTGATTCTTTTTTACCCATGGGCAAAAAATGTTTTTCCATTATTTGTGTCATCTCTGATTTCTTTGAACAGTGTTCTATAATTCTTGTAGAGGTCTTTCACGTCCCTGGTTAGCTGTTTTTGCAGGTATTGTATTCTTTTAGTGGCTGTTGTAAATGGGATTGCATTCTTTATTTGGCTCTGAGTGTGGACATTGCTGGTGTACAGAAATGTGACTGATTTTTATTCATTAATTTTTGTATCCTGACATTTTGCTGAAGTTGTTCATCAGATCTAGGAGCTTTTGGGCAGAGACCATAGGGGTTTCTAGATATATAATTACATAATTTGTGAAGAGAGATAGTTTGACTTTATCTCTTCCTTTTGGATGCCTTTTTTTCTCTTGTCTGATTGGTCTGGCTAGGACTTCCAGTATTATGTTGAACAGAAGTAGGGAGCGCTTCCTTGCCCTGTTCTGGTTCTCAGAGAGAATGTTTCCAGTTATTGCCTGATCAATACGATGTTGGCTCTGGGTTTGTCATAGATGGCTCTTATTATTTTGATGTATGTTTCTAGTTTGTGGAAGGGTTTTACCCTGAAGGGATGTTGAGTTTTATCAAAACACCTTTCTACATCTATTGAGATAATCATGTGGCTTTTGTCTTTAGTTCTGTTTATGTGATGAAATAAATTATTATTTTTTTACTCAAAATTTATTTTCTGTGTATTTAGGAAGTTTGTATTATTTGGGCAGCTACTTTCTTTTCTTTTTCTTTTTTTTATTATTTGATTTGTATATGTTGAATCAAACTTGCATAAGAGATAAAGCCTACTTGGTTGCAGTAGATTAACTTTTTGACATGCTGCTGGATTCAGTTTGCTAGTATTTTGTTGAGGATCTTTGCATCTATACTCATCAAGGATATTGACCTGAAGTTTTCTCTTTTTGTTATGCCTCTGTCAGGCTTTGGTATCAGAATTATGCTGGCCTCAGAGAATGAGTCAGGGGGAGCCCCTTCTCCTCAATTTTTTGGAATAGCTTCTGTAGGAATGGTCCCAGCTCTTCTTTATACATCTGGTAGAATTTGGCTGTGAATCCATCTGGTCCTGGGCTTTTTCTGGTTGAAAGACTCTATTACTGGTTCAATTTTGGAACTTGTTTTTGATCTGTTCTGGGATTCAGTTTCTTCTTGGTTCAATTTTGGGAGGTTGTATGTTTCCCAAAATTTATCAATTTCTTCTAGGTTTTCCAGTTTGTATGTAGAGGTGTTAGTTGTAGTTTCTGATGATTTTTTGTATTTCTCTAGGGCAGGTGGTAATGTCTCCTTTGTCATTTCTGATTGTATTTATTTGAATCTTCTTTCTTTCCTTATTAGTCTAGCAAGTTGTCTGTCAGTCTTTTTTATTGTTTGAAATAACAAACTTCTGGATTCGCTCATATTTTCTATGATTTTCCACATCTCACTTTCATTCAATTCTGCTTTGATTTGGGTTATTTCTTGTCTTCTACTAGCTTTGGGGTGGGTTTGCTCTTTTATCTCTAATTCCTCTAGGTGTGAGGCTAGGTTGCTAATTTGAGATCTTTCTAAGTTTTTGATGTGGGTGTTTAGTGCTATAAACTTCCCTCTTAACACTACTTTAGCTGTTTCCCAGAAATTCTGGTATATTGCATCTTTGTTTACATTAGTTTCAAATAATTTCTCAATTTCTGCCTTAATTTCATTGTTTACACAAGAATTATTCAGGATCACATTATTTAATTTCCATGTAATTGTATGGTTTTGAGCAATTTTTGTAGTATTAATTTGTTTTTATTGTGCTCTGGTCTAAGAGTGTGGTTGGTATGATTTTGGTTTCCTTGAATTTGCTGAATATTGTTTTATGGCCAAATAGGTAGCCTATTTTAGAGTATGTGCCATGTATAAATAATAACAATGTAAATTCTGTTGTTTTGGGGTAGAGAGTTCTTTTGGGGTGGAGAATTCATCTGTCTCTTAGATTCATTTGGTCAAGTGTTGAGCTCAGGCCCTGAACATTGTTGTTAGTTTTCTGCTTGATAATCTGTCTAATACTGTCAGTAGATTGTTGAAGTCTCCCACTATTATTATTGTGTGGTTATCTGAGTCTTTTTGTAGATCTCTAAGAACTTGCCTTTTAAATTTGGGTACTCCAGTGTTAGATGCAAATCTATTTAGGATAGTTAAGTCTTCCTGTTGAATCAAACTCTTTACCATTACATTATGCACTTATTTTCTTTTCTGATCATTGTTAGTTTGAAGTCTGTTTTGTTTGAAATTGGAATAGCAACTCTTACTTTTTTCTGCTGTTTTCTTGGTAGATCTTTCTCCATCCCTTTACTTTGAGTCTATTTGTGTCACTGCATGTGATATGGGTCTCTTGAAGACCGCATACAGTTGAGTCTTGATCCTGTATACAAACTTGCCCTTCTGTGCCTTTTAATTGGGGTATTTAGCCCATTTACATTGAAGGTTAATACTGATATATGTTAATTTGATTCTATCATCATGTTGCTAGCTGGCTATTATGCAAATTTGATTGTGTGATTGCTTTACAGTGTCAACGGTCTATGTGCTTAAGTGTGTTTTTGTGGTGGCTGTTAATGGATTTTACTTGCCATGTTTAACACTTCCTTAAGGACCTCTTTTAAGGCAGGTCTGGTGGTAATGGATTCCCTTAGCATTTGCTTGTTTGAAAAGAATCTTATTTCTCCTTTGCTATTGAAGTTTAGTTTGGCTGGATATAAAACTCTTGGTTGGAATTTCTTTTCTTTCAGAATACTGAATATGGGTTCCCAATTTCTTCTGATTTGTAGGGTTTCTGCTGAAAGTTCTGTTTTTAGCCTCTTTGGGTTCACTTTGTAAGTGATCTGCCCATTCTCTCTAGCTGCCTTTAATATTTTTTCTTTCATCTTAACCTTGGAGAATCTGATGACACTGTGTCTGGGGGATGGTCATCTTGTATAGTTTCTCACAGGGGTTCTCTGCATTTCTTGAATTTGAATGTTGGCCTCTCTAGTGAGGTTGGGGAACTTTTCATAGATGATACACTCAAATATGTTTTCCAATTTGCTTGCTTTTTCTCCCTCTCTTTCAGAGATGCCAATGAGTCATAGATTTGGTTTCTTTATATAATCCCATATTTATTGGAGTCTGTTCATTCTTCTTTATTTGTTTTTCTTCATTTTTGTCTGACTGAGTTATTTTGGAAAACGAGTCTTTGAGTTATGAGATTTCCCTCAGATTTGTTGATTCTGCTGTTAATACTTGCAATTGTATTCTGCAATTCTTGAAATAAGTTTTTCAGCTCTATCAGATCAGTTTGGTTCGTTCTTAAAATGGCCATGTCATCTTTCATCTCCTGTATCCTTTTATTGTATTCCTTAGATTCCTTGGATTGAGTTTTGACTTTTTTTCTGAATCTCAATGATCTTCATTCCTGTCCATATTCTGAATTCTTTTGCTGTCATTTCATCCATGTCAAAATGGCTAAGAATCATTGCTGGGAAACTAGTGTGGTCCTTTGGAGGTAAGAAAACACTCTAGATTTTTGAGTTGCCAGAATTCTTGCACTGGTTCTTTCTCAAGTATGTGGGCTGATGTTCCTTCAATCTTTGAAGTTGCTTTCTTGCTTTCTTTTGGATGGTTTTTTGTTGTTGTTTTGCTTTTTTTTTTTTTTTTTTTTTTTTTTTAAGACGTAGTCTCGCTCTGTTGCCCAGGCTGGAGTGCAGTGGTGCAATCTTGGCTCACTGCAAGCTCCGCCTCCCAGGTTCATGCCATTCTCCTGCCTCAGCCTCCCTAGTAGCTGGGACTACAGGCACCCACCACCACGCCCAGCTAATTTTTTGTATTTTTAATAGAGATGAGGTTTCACCATGTTAGCCAGGATGGTCTCGATCTCCTGACCTCGTGATCCACCCACCTCGGCCTCCCAAAGTGCTGGGATTACAGGCATGAACCACTGTGCCTGGCCTGTTGTTTTGCTTTTATCTTCGTTAATGCCCTTGGGTGTTTTATTATGGCATAAAGTGAATTCAGTTGAATGGCTTTGTTTCTGAAAAATTTTAGAGGGCCAAGGCTCAGCTCAGCACTCCTGGACTACATGCTCTATCTGGTGGGGGGCTGGTACCATCCTCTGGCTTTGCTCTCTGGTCCCTTGAGGTTAGGAACCTGCTTCATTGGAGGGATTGAGATGTTCCCAGTCTGCTAAATACAATACTCTAATGGATGGTGCCAGCCAAAACTCGTCATCAGGGCGGTGGCAGCAGGACCTATGCTCTTTCGCATGTACTAGCAGCCATGTCAGTGTGGCAGGGTGCATGCATGCTGGCTGGTGTGGCATATTAGTGGTAGTGGGGCTGCAGTGTTCCTGCACACACTTGCCCATATGTGCATTCTGGCAAAGTAGTGATGGGATAGCCATGGGTGAGTGCGTGCCAGCAAAGCAACCTGGGGGAGGTTGTGGTGAGTGGAGCATGCAAGTGGGCTTGTATACATTGGTGAGGGCCACTCTGCTGGAGATCTCTGATGGTCAGGCGTGGTCTGCTGGCAAAGCAGCTGTGATGAAGGTTCCAAGGAGCACCCTGCTGGGCATCCAAGGATGTGCCACAAGTGAGTGGAGCCAGGCTGGGACCCTAGGAGAGGTCAGCAGATAGTGAGGTGTTCAGATTAGCCTGGCCCCATCTCATGGACAAGCCTGCCCTGTGCTGCCTAGGTCTGAGAGTCACCCCAAATCTAAAGTCTCCTAGAGGAGCATGGCAAGCCTTATGAGATGGGAGTTCCTGACCATGCTCCACTGCAGACATTCTTGCACCAAACCCTCTGGGCTCCACACAGGTTGGAGTCCTGCCCCTACACCTCTCTAGGCAGCTTTCCTGCCAGCTCAGGTATTGTGGGGTTTTTGGTGTCTCCTGCTGCCAGGATTCCAGAGGTCCATGGTGAGAGTGGGTCACTCCTTGGCTGTTCAACTCACCCCTTCCCCAAGAGTTGGTGGGGCCCAGGAACGAGTCCTGGTGCTTAGCTCCATGCAGGGTTCTCACCTTCCTCCTACTTCAGCCCAGCATCTGTGTCATCCTTCTGTCTACTCTCAATGCATTCCCTCTGAAGATCTGCTCAGAGTGCACCAGTCTTTACGACATCCTGGTCTCTACGTGGCAGATTTTCCTCTTGGCTCCATCTGGTCAGCCATCTTGACTAAAATTCCAAAAGGTAATATACTAATTGTATCATTCCTTTTTACATTTGTTAGCTGGAAAACATCTGTAAAGAGAAATTTCCTCTCATCTGCTTTTTGGTTACCCAGAAAGATGACTTAGTTTAAAGCATTAAAGTCTATTGAATATCTGACAAATGAATAGGTTTCAGCCAGCATGCCTGCATGTTTTCCTTTCAAAGCACTTAGACTCAGATCCAAAATAAGTGGAATTATGTAGACAACGTCAAGATTAATTTGTTTAGAATACACAAACCTTTCCTTTTTAGTCTTACTAGACAATCTATTAGAGTATCTCTACTGAGAGTTTTCCCCGCAATAACTTTAGCTGTATTTAAAGTTAGTGAGCTTTTTCAATTAAAGCCACAGATATTTAGCCTTTGGATAGCATTTAGATGAATCAGGGTGTATCTAATTAAATTCTTAAGAAGCTGAGAAGATTTTTTATTCAGAACAAACACATTTTAAGTCAGAGTCATATAGTAGACATCATTCCAACCCATATGCAAATCATCTTTGTGAAAGGAGCTTCTAGATGTAGCTGAGAGTTTGAGAAATGCATGTAGTAGAAAGCATAGAAAGTATTCTTTTTGACAGAAATTTGTCAATTCTAGTGCTAGAAGGCAAAACAGACATATTCTATTACATGATTGTTCATAGAGCAATTGTAGTTCATTCTTCAGGAGGCCTCTAGTTCACTGACTTATTGGCCTAAATTCAGGGATAGTTAGAATCAGATGTCCAAATAAAGTTAGGAATTTGTTCCAAAATGAATTTTTCAATGGTCTGGCTAGAATAAGTGAATACTATGATTGACCAGGCTTGGGATTTGTGGCCACTTCTAGAGCCATGGGATAGCTTCAGGTCCTCCACAACTATTTGGACTGAGATAGAAAGAGGATGGTTTCCAAGCTGAGGTGCTTCAGGCAGTCAGATAAAATAGATGTTCACTAGGCTTAGGTTTTGTGGTTTTTCAACTTTTACTGTCTACCACTTCTTTCCTACCAAGGATCTTACTGCTGTTTTGTCTTTAGTGTCTGTCTCCCTTATGCGGAAAACTAGAAAAAAGGTTCTCAATGTAGTTATTAGTTGTTTCCTGAAGAGTTTAGTATTTCATTTTTCAGCTTGCCAATTGTTTCACACACATAATTTTAGTAAATTAGTCTTAGTTAGGCAGTGACAGTTGTTGAAATTACAATTGCGCAATTCTTTTCTGAACATTGAAGTTAAGGATTAGATCTCTCTTTCAAGAAGGTTGATTTATTTCGATAATTACAGTATATCATTCAGGACACTAGGGAAAAGTCTCTGTGTTTGTGTGTGTTTGTGTGCACATGTGTTTCATTAAATATTGGAGGAGAAATTTAAACTTTCTCTCTACCTAATGTCAACTACAGTAAATTCTTGAATTTTGTACTTTATGGATGTTATTTTAATAATTTTCATTAGTAGAGATAATAGGGAAGATATTTGTAGCAGCAAAATGGAAATAGAAAATAGTTTGAAGCATTTACTAAAAAAAGAAAAGGACAAAGAAAACTTTAAGATTATTAAGTATTTTACATAACACCAATAGGCATTAACCAAACAGTTATTGAAGGCAGAAATAAGATTTCATGTGATGACATTTTTCATGAAGATATATTTTCTAAAATTACAGGTTAATTAGTGATAAGTGATCATCTGTAATACTAATTTTGAGACCCTCTAATAATCATATTATTATCCCTTATTTTCCAAAAGGGCCAGCAGATTTTGGGAATGATATTTCAGGCAGAGATCTTGGGACCTGAGTCCTTCATGCCATTCCTCAAGTCATGCACACGCAAGTGTATAACTCTCAAATACTACAGCATATAACCAAGTGATCACACAATTAGTTGAGAATAGTTATTAATTTGTTGTGCATTCAAAACTTTTCATTTTTATTTAATTGTGTTACATGCCCTTATATCCCCTGGAGGAAGAATTATAACACATATCCTAGAATGTGTGGGAATTAAATTGATTTACATGTACTAAATGCAGAAGGGTGTATAAAGTGATATATTTAAATGCCTAGGGTAATACCTGACTCAGTTTATTGAGAAGGTACTCAATGGATGGCAGCTACTACAATTGTCATATTAAAAACCTTAAAATAAGAATATACCTTAGTTTTTAAATACCTCCAAAAGGAATAGCCCATAATTTATTAAGTAATTAACTACTAGGTTGTTCAATTTTCACTATTAGTAACTTTTCCACTGGTTGAAATTCCTAATTCTTTAGTTTCTATTGTTTCCTTAGGGTAATATGAACAACTGGTTATGAATTTTAATGGTGGAAACTTCATACCTATGTTGACCGTAACTGATCATCTTTTAAGTGTTTGGGAATAAACATTCTTTATGCATATTTTTGAATATTGTTTTCACGCATGTCTCTCACTTTCTTTATATGCCTCAGACTCCTCTTAGACTGAAATGTCACAGTGATGTCAAGATTTACCTATTACTCAGTGTAGTAGAAGGATTTTTTTTCAATGTTCCTTACTATACTGTCATCTCTCTGTCTTCTGACTGGAAGAGAACACCAGTAATTTAGGTCACTCATGACATTTCTGTAGAAAAATGCAAGTAAGAGATGCATGCTATAGTAGATGTTGTTGTGTAGTACCCAGATTTCCCCAGTGAGCATGGAGCCACTCATTTCCTCAGCTGCTGGGAATAATGACTGCTAATGGCTCCCAACTGAGCAGTCCCCTAAGCATGGCTGTCTACTGCAAGGGGCATTTAAAAGTTACGCTCCCTCTCTCAGTGTAGCACACATCCAATGACTTGTTGTGCGGGGCTATAATTGCCTCATTTTGCGACATCTTTGGAAGACCATCACCACTTCAGCATTCCTGTGGGATCACCTCCAGTCTCTGTTGGACCTGCATCATGATTCAACTTGTCCCTGTGCCCAGGCCTGCTTTCCTTACTTTCTTACATGTGTTGTTACCAAGAGCAAACCTTAGTAAACATCTTGCATGCAAATGCCTGTCTTAGAGTCTGTTTCCCAGGACTCTCAATAGCCAACTGTTGGTGCCAGGAGTGATCCTTAGAAGTGAATGAAAATGAAATTTTGGAGCTGGATCTGTGTCTGTCTGGCTGACAATGAGGCTCCCATTACTGGTGATAGGCACAATATTGATAGCTCCTGGAATATGGTAGCAGTAGAACTTTTAATACTTTCACCAGTGGTGAACTAGGAAGAGATACTATGAAAGAAAATGCACTAGCTGCTGCGACATCACTGGTATTTGACAAATTAGATGTGTATGGGGACAAGGAGAAATAGCTGTTATAAGAGCTAAGAATTGGATAGCTGTTACTCTGGCAATCAATGCATTGGAAAAATATATGGTAAATGCCTGTGGGTGAGTAATCACCAATTTAAAGCTAAATATGAAAACCAGAGTGCTTCTTTGGCAGCATGTAAAGAGACTCATCTTCTGCAGCTGGAGGACAGAAAAGCTGAAGATCAGGCTAGTTACTTCACTGTTTTTTTTCTTATATGGTTCCCCAGGAAAAGAGGCCAACCACAACCCTGGAAGAACTAATACCAAATGGAACAAATTTATTACATTAAATGAATGACTGCAGTGATGCAAGAGGTGCAACGAAAGCTGTGTTGCTACATGGCCTCTTTAAGGATTAAGACATTCTTTCTCCAGCCACTGGGAGTGTTTCTGCTGATGGTTCACAACGGAGGCCTTTCTCAAGCATTGCCCTAAATTAACAGGAATTGCTTCATGAAAATTTACCTCATCCCAGGAGGCAGTTTAATTCAATAACCAATCAATTGCAGGTGTAGAAAGACAAGTTATGTGGCTGCCACACAAGCAAACAAACAAGAAAATAAAAACAAAAAACAAAAAACTCACCCATGAGTTCAGTATTGAAGGGTATTAACCATAAGGGCCACTATTCTTTTAATGGGCTACATCATACTATTCTGTTCTGTTTCGGATGCCAAAACTTAATAAAGGCATAAACAAATAATGCCTAATAAACAAACACACATAATCCAGACCATAGGTTTTCTTAAAACTATTTTAAAGTAATGGAACTCTTTTTTTGTCCCGATCAAAAATATATATATATATATATTGCAGATTACCCACAAGTAACAAGGCTGAGAATGGAGTTGCTCTAGTTGAAGAATTTCCCTTTTTCCTTCTTTGAAGTAGTTCATAATTTGTGTAGCAGGAGTCCTCCTTCTCCTTTTCTTTGTTTTTTTTTCTTCTCTTTATCCTCTTTTGCTTCTTTTAATGGACTTCTGGAGCATGTTGGAGGAGCCCCTAAATCTCCTCAGAATAATATTTGTAAATCACTGCTCAAAATAACTGCATGATAAGGATGCTACTGTGGTGACTTAAACACTGAATGGGGTGTGGAAGTTGGTTTCTTAGTTTCTCTAGCCTTTAATTCTGTAATATTCATTATATCTGCTTGGTCTTTTATTCTCTATACACCACATCCTTATTTAGCATCTCTTTGGCAATCACTTTCTTTTTCAGCATCTTGGAATAACTAAACTTTTGTTTTTGATTACATCTCCATTTCAACGAATCGAATGGTCTACTAACCAAATTTGCAACCTATTCCTCTGTCTACTCTGAAGCATAAACTGATATCACCCATATCTAGAGCAGTCACTGGTGAAAATGTGACATCAATTTCTGTTAGAGATCATCTCATTTTTTATAAATGATGAGCTTGGGCACAGAGAGATTAAACGACTTGTCTATCACATAATTAAACAGCAGCGCTGGGTTGGAATATAGATTTTTATTCTCTCAGTCAAAAGTTTCCTATGTAACATTTTGAGCCCACCAGCAGATGAATTCAAATTTATTTCACCAAGCAGTGCTTCTCAACTGCATTACACGAATTTTAAAAAATTAAAAAAAGAAATTAAGAAAAACAAGATCTATCCCAAAGTTCTAACACATCTACCATCCTTTTTCCATATTCTCTTTCATACAAATAGTAGTTTTCCAGTTATTATCATAATTATTACATCCAGGACCTTTTTTTCCTCCTCGTTCTTCCATTTTCTTCTTTTTCTCTTCATCCTCCTTTTCTTTCTCCCTTTTCTCCTTTTACTCCCCCTACTCCCTTTACCATCTTTTCCCTTTCTTTCCTCTTCCTGTTTTCCATGTACTTTTCCTCCTCCTCCTCAGGGATATCTTGTAGCAAACCTTCCAGGTTCCTCTTTTTATTGAACAAAAGGAGTAAGAGGATCTTTTTGTTTAATCAAAACAAGCCCCTTCTGTTGGATGACAATTCTGGGAAATGGTTAGACAAACCTGCATATGATATTCAGAGATTTGAGGAGACAGGAGAAACAGATAAATTAACTCCTTTTTTTCTGAGATTTGGATGGAGGTTGTGGGTTAGGTTAGATACAACCAAGGCCTAATGACTGTAAATGCCTAAAATCTTATTTCTACGTGGGTAAGGACAGAAGGAAGTATAATAGAATAGAAACCAAATGACTATGCCTGGCCTGAGTAAAGGTGAGGAGAAAAGGGGGGACATTGGTTATATATCAGGAAAGAACTAGTTCTGATCTTGTCTTGTACCCTACAATGGGATTGTGAATATGGTTAAATAAAGAGTTAGATGTACAAGGAACTAGTATATTTGGGGTCTCAGGCTACTAATGAATGGGTTCTCTTAAGTGAGCATGACATCAGAGAATAGTCTTCGATTGAAGAACTTGCTACTACAAAAGGGCTCCAATCTGGCCTTCATGGTAAAGACCAGAACAGGGGGAATATAGCTATATCCTGAGAACAATACTTACCTCACTGCCACCAAGATATCCCATCAGAGTCCCTTTGGTGTTTGGCATTTTCCAGTCAGCTCTGCTCCGGAAGCAGCACTAGTTCCCACAGCCTCCTTTTTCTCCTGGAGAAAATTTAGTTATATGATTTCCAATGAGCTTTTCCCCAAGAGAGCCACAATTCCACTTTGACCCCTTTCTCCACCAATGTTGGCTCATAAAGCAACCAACACTGGAAATGTTCACAGCTCCTCTACTCCGGAGCATCTTCATATGCTGTGGGATAGCTGGTAAGGTAATGAAAAGAATTTGGAGACCAAGGTCTCTCTCTGTTTTGCTAGAGAGTTCCCATTGCCAGGTGTCACTGGTGAGCAAACATCACTTTGGTCCCTCTACAAGTTACTGGAGCTGACTTGCCCTCAGCTACTTTTCTTTGGGCATAGCAGGAAAAGACCATATTATATTCTGCAGCTAGAAACTTCCAGCAACAGGCAGCACATGGAGAAATGACCCAAGTAGACCAGATTTTTCCCATCTCTCAGCCCCCAGAGAGCATATGGAAATTTCTGGTAATGTTTGGGAGGCGGTTGAGGACTTGGTGGACTTGCCTAAACTTTATGACATACCTGGCTAGAGGGACTTGACAAGGGTACGTAAGTTGAATCCTAAACTATAAAATGGCGACCTTAGCTAGGTTTGCATTCTACTTCTTCACTTACTTGTGCATTATGGACATTTCCCATGTTGCTACTTGGTTTTCTGTATTTGTTTATTGAATGATCTTTATAATTATAATTTGATTACAGCATAATGATTCCCTTAAGAGGATGTGCAAAAATTTGTTAGTCATTCATTGATTGCTGGACATTTCGGTTTTTTCCAATGTTTCATGATTATAAATAATGTTGCAAAGATATGCCTATTGCTTCTTTTCTTATTTTAAATCATTTCCTTAGTGTGCATTCCCAAGAGTGAGATTACTGAGTCAAGTGCAAACATTTCAGTTAAATAAATCCAAGGGGAAGAACATATTCTATATACTTGAAAAGTAAACTATGAATCTGGAAAATACCAGTTGACTGGGGCTGAATCTGCACCATTTGCATTAATTTAAAATGAAGGTAAACCTTCCTTTTCTATAACTAAGTCCTGTGAAATAGCATCAACCACATAGGCCCTACCAACAGGCTGTCCAAACAGACTAACTGCAGGCCTGTGATACAGCACAACAGAAATTATCTCACCCTTGGGTTCAGTACAACATCCAATTGCATTATCATTTTCCCAGTAAATAGCTCTTGCCATCTCTGACTACAGCTGTGTGAAACCAACAGCATCCACTTGGCAGGGAATCACATTCCGAAGTGTTACTCAATTATTATCCAGAAATAAAACTTAAATCATCTCTCCTGGCTGACTGAATGTAAGGTACGTTTTATTTACCAAAGGGTAAAATCATGCCTTTTAAACAAACTTTGGCTTTAAGTGTCAGTTTTCTGACAGGGGAGGGTATTTTTATGGCCTCAGAATGTAAGGTGAACTCACAAAACTCTTTCTTCTTCCTCTTCCCATGGTTTTTGGCATTCAGAATGTATTCCTGGAGCTCTACCTAAAGGCAAATTCCACAGTTGTCTTACCATCTCCCTAAGGGAAACATATTTCACAATAGTTACACTAAGGTGATATTTGTTTCACGTCAACAAAAATTTATTGAGTGTGTATGCAGCAAGGCATATAGGAAGAATACAGGCTTGAGTATCATACATACTTGCTGTGTATCCAAAGACATTTATGAAATTTTCCTAAATTCCAATGGCCTCATCTATTAAATGAAATGAACAATGCTGCCTTCACAAAATAATTGTGAGATACAAATAATATAAATGAGAAAAGTGCTCAGTATACAATAAGCAATCAACGCATGTGAATTCTTTTTCCTGGGTCCTAAATGGAATACTGAAATGAGAGACACAGTTTCTGTTCTCAAAGCCTACAGATTAGTACAAACGTAGCTATGATACCAAACAGCCTGTGACAAATACCATCAAACTAAAACAAAGTTTGGAGGGAAAGAACAAAGAGAGAGAGATATCTACAGAGTGGTCTAGAGTCAGTACTAGATATGTTTTAGATACCAAACCGAAAATAAGCATGTATCTGGACAGCGGTCATGGATTTCACGGAGTAACCTAACTTCTTTGAGACTAAGTTTCTTCATCTGGCAATGAAAGAACTTAGATTCCCACTTTACAGAGATGGAGAAACATGATTCTCTTTTGTAACTATAACATTATTTGTATTTTGTTAGTTATTTGAATAATGATAACTCCAAATTTAAGTATCTGGATGGCTGGGTGCAGTGGCTCACACTTTGGGAAGCCAAGGTGGGCAGATCATCTGAGGTTGGGAGTTCGAGACCAGCCAGGCCAACATAGTGAAACCCAAACTCTACTAAAAATACAAAAATTAGCTTGGTGTAGTGGCCCACGCCTGTAAGCCCAGCTACTCGGGAGGCTGAGGCATGAGAATCTCTTGAACTCAGGAGGCAGACGTTTCAGTGAGCTGAGATTGTGTCACTGCACTCCAGCCTGGGCAACAGAGTGAGACTCTGTCTCAAAAAATAAGATAAAATAAAATAAAGTATCTGGGAATGCTTTATGAAGGTGGTGGAATATGAAATAGATTGTATAAAATGGGTTGGGTGTTGACCACATATTAGAAGAATCAGCTGAGGGAGCAGCTTAAGTAAAAGATCTTGGGTAAGAAAACACACCATCGGATGAGTGAATGATTTAAATGGAAAAATATTGTAAAGTGACTTGAATCCACATAGGATATACTTTGTATGGATGGTTACCTGAGCATGCATTTGCATGTTATTTGACATCAGGGGAAGCTCCTGACATTTTTTAAACGAGAAGTAAAACCACTCTCATCTCAAATTTTAGAAAATAATTCTCACAGTAGTAAAGAGACAGCACACTCCCCATCCTTTGTTGAAAAGCCATTTATATCACACAACAAGGAATCAGCAATTGAATTAAAGAGGTTAGTTTTAAACATCCTGTGGCCTGAATTATGGTCTCCAAAGATTTTTATATTCTGAGGCCCAGAAAATGTCAATATGTTATCTCACAAGAAAAATAAATAAATAAATAAAGGAGGAAGGGGAGATTTTGCTGGTATGATTAAGGATCTTGTGATGGAAATATTATTTTTGGATTATCCAGGTAATCACAAGCGTAGAGATAAGAGGCAGGCAGGAACGTGAAGATCAGAGAGAAGAGAGATGTGCACCAGAAGTTGGAGTAATGTGCTTTGAAGATGGAGGAAGGGACCATAAATCAAGGAATGCAGACAGCCTGTAGAAGCTGGGAAAGGCAAGGATGAAGATCCACTCTAGAGTCTCTAGAAGAAATGCAACCCCGCCAACACCTTGATTTGAGGACTTCTGACCTTCACAATGAGAAAATGATACATTTGAGTTGTAAGCCACCCACTTTGTGAAATATGTATCAACAATTGAAAACTAGTACATAGTCACATACTCTGTCTCTGTTTTTTTAGCTTATTATTTTCAATCTCTGTCTCCAACCCACAAACCACATGGATCATAAATAAATTAAAATATCAAAACTTTTCTTCTAGAATGTTTTTGGGAATACAAATTCACATCATTGAACTACATATTTTAGAACCCATAAAAAAGGTCAGATTTAATCTTTAAAAAAATCCAAGATATGTTTGCAAGTGGTGCTTTTGCCTACTTGGTTCTGTTTCATCAACTTGACACTATTTGGAGTCAGGGAGTCACCGAATTGCCCATTGCAATATACTCTCAGCATAGGACTGGAACTGGAAGGCCTCCACAGACACAAAGTTAAATTCCTCGTGCTGCTTCTCCAAACAGCAGTACCCTTCAAGATGTATGCCCATTCGTAAGACCTTTTTTTTTTTTTTTTTTTTTTTTGCCTTTTCAACGTTCAGTTTTGCCCTTGCACGGCCTGAAATTTGGAGGAGGAGAAACTCACTAACTTCTAAGCACAGTTAAAGTTACAAGAACCTGGAAAGGGGGGAAATGGTTCACAAACTAAGATGCTTTAAGAACTTACCAGGATTCCTTCGTGGCCATTCTTTTGTTATCTTATCCCCTATGACTTCAGCCAGAAAACATTAAAATGAATTCCTTATACTGTGCATGGTTTGCAGGTGAAGGTTGTCTGAGCTTTAATTTGCTGTTTGATTCGCCCCAGGAATTTCAGGTGTTGCACGAGGGACTAAAGTACAGAGCGTACCTAAGTTCTTGGTTGTCAGCCATTGGACCATGGCCATAGTATTATTAAACCATCCAAGCACGCTGGGTCTCAACCACAAAATTTAATTTTCTCTACTGCAGGAACTAATCAACTACCATAGACTTAAAGAGACTGTTTTTATCTACAAACAATTTCCCCCTTCAGACTGATGTGGAGCTAATTTTAGTTTTGTCTATCCTCAGGGTTACAAACATTGATAGAAATTCAGCTTGATAAGAAACAGATAAGAGGTAGAATTTATATGAATACAATCTGTAATATAAATTAAAGAAAGCTGAAAGCTCCAAGGTTTTTCATGACACCTTAGTAAATAATGCTTAAGAATTCCACTGTAAGCAAACCTTACCATACTTGTTAACCATGTATTTTTACGTACTCCAACTACCAGGGAATGCCTGTTTCTTCCTGCTGTCCCCATAGGGATTTCCCTCTTCTTTGACTCCTTTTCTTTTTGTTAGCACATCCTCAGTCTCCACTCTTATCACATCCCACCTCTAACCGTGTGTCAGGGTTCAGAATTGGTGTTATTGAAGCAGAAGCAGGGAAAACGAAACTATTACATTTATTGAATGCCTGTGATACTAATCCTGGGCTATCTTCAGACCTCTTTTATGATAGAGAAAAATAACCCCTAATATGTCGGGACCACTGGTTTTCAGGTGCCTATTACTGGTAACCAAATGCTTCTAAATGATTCTCATATTTAAAATGATCCCCTTTTTTAAAAAAAGAAACTTGTAAATATCCTTCAGCCTTCCAGTTGTTATTTTTGAAACTATTTAAATAAGACAGACCCAAAAGAAATAAAATTCATATTTTTGATCACCTAATGGCTGCTATGGAAGCAAGGGATGCCACATGGCATCAATTGTTCCTCAACTGATGCAATCAGCATGGAATATGAACATGGAATGGGCTGCCTCTCGAGGTGGAAAAACTTTTGATTATGTGGATTACACGATCAGAAGCAGCAAATCCACATGGCTGTATGCCAAGTGACAATTGAGGAAGGGCACTGCATCGCTTTCAAATATTTAAGGATGAGCTCATTGAGACATCAAAGAAACAAGTTTCAATTATAGCAAAGGACTGATTTGATTGCTTTAGGACACAAATTGTTTGGCATAACACCAGAGATTGGGGGTAAATTCCAAGTACTTATACAGGTGACCCACGACTTACAGCTGCTTAACTTGTGACTATTGTTCAGGAAACAATTAAGAAGTGAGTGCAGACATGCAGTCAGCAGTACACTCCAGGGACCTCCTGGGAGGTACAGAGTTTGGGGGGCTGGCTAGAAAACCAACTATAATCTTTGATAATTTCTGTTGAAACATATAAAGTTCTGTACAACCAACATAAAAACTAGCTTTTCAAAGCAATTTGTATTTTGTAATGTCAGGCTTGTCCAGAGAAAACAAACTAGTGCCTTCCTCATTGCAAAAATTATATATATATATATACATACATTTTCCAGTGGAGCAGAAAGTTGATTCTGACTGCAGATTGAAATACCTGATAGCCAGACTACCTTCTGTGGTGTTTTATATCTGATTAAAATTATAAATATATACCTGGAAGGGTAATAAGCTTCCTGGTAAGAATCAGAATGACTTACTGGAAGGAAACAAAAGGACTAATAAGGAAGCACTTCATTTCTTTTTTACATTAGTAGGAAAAACACTAGCGTGTGTCTGTCTGTCATCATTACACCCACCTTTCTTCTTTATTTGAGGAAACTCCAGTTTTGTTAAGTGGCAACTTGCTCAGTCCCAGGAGGTGATTCCTGATTGTCACAAGTAAATCACAGGTAACCTGTTTTCCTCCACTAGTTATCGGTATGGGCGTGGATAGAAGAGCCAGTTCTGGTCAGTGGGGTATGAGCAGAAGTATGAAGAAGTAAGCCTTTTTTTCTGCGATTACTTCCCACCCACCTCCCCTCCAACTGGGGATGTGGTTTCATGAAGCTTTGATGATTAGTACTTTGGCAGTCATTTTGAGACCATCAGGGGAGATTTCAACACCCCACTGGAGACATGCAGAGGAGAAGCTTGGAAAGAGACCGGCCCTTATTGATATCATTGAGTCCCAAGAGCAACCCGGCAATCACCTCCTCTGGTCTTCTTGTTCTGAAAATAATAAATGTTTTAGATTTTATGCAATTTGGTTGAGTATGCATCCTTCCAGGGAATGACACAGTGCTTTATCATGGAACTCAGAGACTTAAAGAACATTATTAGGAAGATTTGAGGTCCTTTGGACCAAAGAACCACAATGATTACCTAAAGATTTTTTTTTTCTTGCAGGAAATCATAGGAAGAATTTGAAACAGAGCAATCTTCCTTTTGTAAAAATTAACCCAACTCACAAATACAGGAACAAGTGAGTTCAAGAACTTCACGTCAGTCTGATATTTTGAGGGATCAAAATTCTGGCAAAAGTGTAGAATGTGCTGAATAACATTTGATTTAGTTCTCTAACGTGTTTTCATTTGCTGTGTTTGAAACCTCTTTGGTAAGTTTCACACCTGTGTTGCAGGAAGTTGGGACATCTTAATTTTACTTATTAAAAGAGACATGGTCTCAATTACCTTCCAAAGGGAGAAAAATCTTAAGAAGATCACTATGCAACTCCCAGCTATAAAATATATTAATGTTACCTTTAACCATAAGAAGTATTTTTTAGAGAATTCCTGAGAAAAGGAGAGGATAAGAGGTAGAAATAAAGGGCGGAGAAGTGGAGTGTCAGAAGTAGAACTGAATGAAATAATGAGCCCTTTAAATTCACTAGTCTGGCAATAAAGGTTGTACTATACACATGTTAAATATATCAAGAGGAGGCAGGACAGCCCACATGACTAAGAGAGAAAGTGATTTTGAAGGGTTCTTTCAAAATGATTGCTTTACAGGAAACATTAACTTTAAACAAAATTTGGAATAGAAGAAAGTTCTTACTAAAGAAAACAATTGTAAGTATTCTTAATTGCCTGGAAATAATTTGTCATGCAAAATTGGACCATGCACGATACATTTATAAAAATGGTTTAGAGGTACTGATGTTGTAATGCTGCATATTTTCTTTGCACATAGTGTTCTGATAATACATTCAAGACAAAGGATCTGATTTTCACTTTTATCTCTCCTCCTCTCCCTTCTCTGCAACCTCTACTTGCTTTTTGGGGCTAGGGAGGGACAGAAGGGAGGAAGAGCAGGCATAAAATAACTGCAAGAGCCAATGCTACTACTCAATGTATTTTATTATTTCAGGAATTCATTCAAGGCTGGGTTGCAATTACATTTAAAAGAGGAGAATAATGGGCTATTGACATGTATATGGTTTTAGAAATATAAGGCCTCATTTTCTCAGCTGGAATTTCCCCTACAACGTGCATTTGCATTACATTAGAGAAGCTCTTTTGGAAAAAGAGGATCACATGCATTCAGACATTTTGACATTATCTGGGTCAGAGGGAACATTTAAAAGCAATAGCCCTACAAGTACCAAAGCTTTCTTACAGGCAAGCATCACAATGCATTAGGGAAGAAGGAGGCCAGCCCTGAGCATCTCTCTGCATTGGCCATGTTTTATGACATACCTGCCTAACCCGGACATTAATCTACTGAAGATGGATTGGCCGGGTCATGGTCCTCTGCTAACCTTCAGCGGCGTGTACATTACCTAAATTGAAATCTGCACTTTTTCATGCCACGTGTGGTTTGATGTGATGGTCCAAGGAACGTAGGGTGCATTAGAATTGGTTTTTATGTGAAGAGAATCTCCCTTCCTATTTACCTTTCAGCAGGGCAGCTGCAGGCTTTCCTTCTCACTTGACAATGAAGGCATTCTTTTCTACTGCTTAATCCAAGAGCAGCTACCCTGGCTGGCTCAGAATTGCATAGCACCGGTCAGGTATGTAAGCAACTCAGTGCCTTTCCTATTCCCAGAAGTGCCAAAGACATAATGAAAAAGGAATGCAGAAGTTTTCACCTGTTGTAATTATCTAAAAAACCCTGTAAAATGAAATCTTTATCATCTTCCGAGAAGAGGTCAGTTGTAAGTGTCAGTGATTACATGAGCTCTTTATGTGAACTGAAGGACCTGTATAATTGGTGTGATACAGCAAGAAAATCTCGATGTTGCATAAGGTGTCTATAATTTTCTCATCTCCCACATCCTAGTTCCCCAGACATGACACTCTTTATTTACCCTGCACTTACGTTTCTTTCCTGAATAGGCAGGAGAACTAAACTTGTACTGGCCCCTCTGTAATTAGTGGAATATGGGGCAGTGCTGGGGGAGCTAGGATACAGTGAGTCTTTGTGAAACTGCCATCTCCGAATTTTCCTGTAATTTTACAGGTTAAAATTGAAAGAGTAAATGAACACCATAGGGGTCAAGGGTACAGGCTTTATGAATGGACAATCTGAGTTCAAATCCTCCTTCTCCATCTATTAGAAATGTGTGACCTTTGAAATTAGTTTCCTCATCATCTCATCAGTGACACTATGAGAATTAAATGAAATGCTGTAATTATTCATTCATTCATTCAACAAGTGCTTAGAAAACACTTCCAAATATGAAGCACTGTATGTGCCTCCAGCGTTGGGCATACAATGCTATGTTCTGCTTTCATGAAACCTACAGTTGTTAATCCAGGAAAGCATTTAGGATACAGTGTTTGGCACATACTAAACACACCATAAATTTGCTATTATCATAATTACTGTAATAAAAGTATGCAGAGTCACATTTCTATACTTCCTTTTGAAGACATTCCATGCTGTCATCTGGAAGAGCAACAGAAGGGTTATTTTAAACAATGGTATTGACACCCTCCAGAAAAGCATAGGTTAGTAGAACTTTGACTGGTCGTGTACTCAGTGCAGATACTTTTGTAAAACCATCAGGTCTCTGTTTTGGCAGTTAAAGATAATGGTGCGCTGGTGTACTCTGAGCATTTTCACTTCAAGGTTATTGAGAACCAACTAATGTGCTAGACACTCTTATGTGGGGTGAGTCTGGAGAGACTTTTTCCAATTATTAAAATCATTTTTGCTGCCCAGGTTCATGGAACAAATTCAAAGACATTGTCTTGCTCCTGGGTATAAACACTGTCAATATTTTGATACATGAAGGACCTATTCAACGTTGGTGATAAGTGCCAATGCTGACATTCAAGCAGCTGGCCTTTTCCTTGACCCATTAACCCTCCCACTGTAGAACTGAGTTCACTTGTTTACTGAAAGCACTTAAAGTGGGAATGACATTGCCTAGTAGGGCTCCCTGGAACTGTGTTGCTAATGGTTGTGGCATAAATAAGGAATCTCTGGGAAATGGGTGGCAAAGAACTAAAGGGAGCTAGGTTGATGTAGCCAGGCAGGAAAGCTGTACACCTGCTGGAGTTACACCTGGCATGAGCCAATTCCATTTGTTCTCTCTTTCTTAGGCAATAAATTTCCTTGGTGAGTAATGGTGCACACCTACCAATTTAGAAAATTAGAGAGATAGTTTCCGTCCCAGGGAGTTGACTCCAAAGGGTGTGTGGAGAGCTGGAGACTCTTTGAAGAATCCAAACTCTCCACAGAGTATTCCTTAGAATTTGTCTCACTGGCATTGGGAACGATTTGCCGAAAGTACAGAACATTACACATGCCTTTGGTGACTAGAGGAGGAAGGGCTGTGCCAAGAACATGATGAAATGCTGTACACCTCTACCGAAAAATATCCCGAAAAGGTCATGGGACAGTTTTGTTGAACATTATTTATTACCTAGACTTTGAGAATAATGGCAATGAAGCAAGACCTCGGATTTGATCAATCTTGTGACTAAATTACCAAATGATTTTAGAAGTGCTGATTAAAACAAATACTGGTAAAAGCAAGCCCAAGTTTACACTGAATTTTATTGAAATGCCGCTTTCTGGGGTTTTTTTCCTTTAACACTGTGAAGGCCTTAGTCTGTTTTCCTTTTCCACTGCTTTGTTGTTTTCAGGAATTTTGTGGGTATAAAGTATCTCTATAAGGATATTCTGTTATAGAGAGTGTCTTTACAGAAGTGAAACAAGCAACTGTGTGTTTTTTGCCTCTCATCGAGATCCGGATGGAACCCTGTCTCAACATCACCAGAGTTTTTGGTTCCCAATTCCTTAATTGGCACCTGGAAGCACTAACAAAAAAACAAAAGCTCTGCCAACCTCATTTGCCTAGATAGCTTTTGTGCTCACATTTTCTCCCAGCACCGAGGCATCAGGGAACAGAAGACACAGAGAGGAAATAAATAATTTTCTAATTAAGCTAGTGTGCAGAGGCAGCACTATATTTCTCTTATTGTGTAAACTGAAATATATGAGTCAAGATAGACCAAATGATGCATGATAACAAAAATTCAAAAATTTCATTGGCTTAAAATATTAAGTTTGTTTTGTAGTTTCTACTACACTGTCAACTTGGCTTAGTAGGGACTCTGCTCAACTAGATCACTGTGGGATACTTGGGCATTTTAACACAAGTTTCCAATGTTTCCACAGCAAGGGAAGAAGAAGAACAAGGATACGTGAACACTGGCTTTTAATGCTAAATGCAAACACATATCATGTTTGCTCCCATTTCTGTGGCCAAGTAAGACATGTATCTAAGCCCAAGTCAGGGAGGCAGAGAGGTCAATTCTTTCATGTACCAGAATGTCTACACTCATCATAAATTACAGTAGGATTTTTTTGGTAATTTTATCATTTTGTGTATGGAGTGGTAGCCTAGGTGAATATAGAAAAGCTATGACAGCATAAAAGTCAGGTTCAAACTAAAATACAAATTAAATTCTCCCTTCCTTCACCAAGAATTTTTTTAAAGTAATTTCAACTTTTATTTTATATTCAGGGGTTACACATGCAGGTTTGTTACATGGGTATATTGCTTGATGCTGAGGTTCATGGTATGATTGCTCCTGTCACCCAGGTAGTGAGCATAGTACCTAAGAGTTTTTCAACCCTTGCTCCCCTCTCTCCCTAACGCCGTTTAGGAGTGTCCAGTATCTATTGTTGCCATCTTTATGTCCATAAGTATCCAATGTCTAGCTCCCCCTTATGAGTGACTACCATTTTACCTAGCAATTCTGTTAATGGGTATATATCCAAAAGAAAATAAATCATTCTGCCAAAAAGACTCATGCACTCATATGTTCATTGCAGCACTGTTCACAAGAGCAAAGACATGAAATCAACCCAGATGCCCAACAATGGTGGACTGGATAAAGAAAATGTGGTATATACACACTGTGGAATACTATGCAGTCATAAAAAATAACAAAATCATGTTGTTTGGCACAACATAGGTGTAGCTGGAGGCCATTATCCTAAGCAAAATAATGCTGGAACAGAAAATCAAATACAGTAAGATTTGTAAGAGTCTATCATTCCATATACACTAGAATTTGTTCATTGTATTGGGCCAGTGGTTCTCAACCAGGAGCAAGTTTGCCCCCTAGAAAACATTTGGCAATGACTAGAGATATTTTTGTTTGTTGGGAGGTGGGAGATACTGGCATCTAGTGACTAGGGGACAGGGATGCTGCTAAACATCCTAGAATGTACAGGACAGCCCCCACTATAAATTATCTGGTCCAAAATGTCAACAATAATTAGACTACTGGGTTTCTTGAAGCTAGTGTAAATAAGAAAACTCATGCTCACACAGAAATAAAAACATCATTTAAAGCTCTAGTAATTGAAACTGTGTGGTATTGATGAGGGATTAGACAAGACAAATAGATTAATGGAGAAGAAAAGAAAGTCTTAACACTGACATTTTAAAACAATGGGGAATGGTGTAAAGATAATTGTCTATCTGTGTGGGAAAAAGATAAAGCTGTATCTTTACATCATAGCATTTGCAAAAATAAATTCTAGATAGATTAGAACATGTAAAAGTAAAAGCAAGATTATGTTTATTAGAAGGAAACATGAACATGTTTCTATGATCAAATGAATAAAATGTAAAAGAAACAAAAAAATTTAAGAAAAATTTGCATAATTGTGATAATATCAAAACTACATGACAAGCCAAGAAACTGAGAAAACACTTGCAAATATCTATACAATATTAAAAAAATTAGCTAAATACATAAAATTTCATCAAACATAAAAGCAAAAAAGGAAAATACAAATTCAGCCAAGGGCATCTGGTAGTATCTCAAAGTAAGGAAAAGTTCAAAAAACAAACAAACAAACAAACAAACAAAAACAATGATGGTATGTCTAAAGGACAGAGAAACCAACTCGAAAGAGCTTACAGTGGCCAAAGCTGGAATAATTTGAGTAATAAAATAAATAACATGGTACAGGGTTATAGCTTAAATTATAAAATAAATATACACAAGCCCACACTGATATAGAGAAATGATTTAACAAATAAATAGAAGAGAAGAAACAAGTCTTTTTGCAGAAGAATTTCAAATACTTTAGTAGATAGTACCCACCTAGAAGGTGGCGCTTGGCCACTACCAGTCCCACTCCCACCTTCCTCCCCTCGCCTTGAGTGACTTGCTTCCAAAGAAAATAATACGGAAAAAGGAGAAAGTAACTTTACAGTGGTAGGTGACTGAGTTTAACATGAACAGTCATAAGTCATGTTGATATCATGACCCCCTCGATATGATGTGAAAAGGGGGACATGTTAGCTCTGTGAAACACTTAACACCAATCCAATCCTGAGAAAAAATAGGAACATTCACAAAATTCCTAACCAATACTTCCCAAACTGCCAAGGGCATAAAAAGTGGGAAAAGACTGAGAAGCTGTCATGGACCAGAGAAGACTAAGGAGACCTGGTGACCAAATCCAATGTGGTATTCTGATGGGGTCCTGGAATAAATAAACTATGCTAGTGAAAAACTGGTGAATTCCACTTAACACCTGGAGTTTAAAGTAATGTGCCAGTGTTGATTCCTTAGTTTTGATACATGTACCATAGTGACGTGAGATGCTAACAGTGGGGGAAACTGACTAAGGGGGACATAGAAATTGTCTGCACTACCACTGCAACTTTTTTGTAAATCCAAAATTATTCCATTAAAAAATGTGTATTTAAAAGGTGGAAAGGGCTAGAAACAAAAGACAAGTAGCCTAAAATAAAAATGGGTGAAGGTCATAAATGGAAAATTCACAATGGAGGAAACATAAATTGCAATGAATTTATAAAAAGATAACTTTATAACAAATAAAAGAAATGCAAACTAAAATGAAAATGAAATATTTTTCAAGTTTGATAATGTAAATTGGGGAAGCGAGTATTTTAATAAATTACTGGGAAGTATACACTAGTACACTTACTTCACAAAGCAATTTGGCAGTATGCATTAACATTTAAGGCAGTGGCTCACACCTATAGTCCCAGTACTTTGGGAGGCCAAGGTGGATGGATCACTTGAGCCCAGGAGTTCTAGACCAGCCTGGGCAACATAGTGAAACACCATCTCTACAGAAAATACAAAAATTAGCCAGGCATGGTAGCAAGTGCCTGCAGTCCCAGCTATTTGGGAGGCTGAAGTGGGAGGATCCCTTAAGCCTTGGAGGTAGAGGTTGTAGTGAGCCAAGATGGTGCCACTGCACTCAAGCCTGGGTGACAGAGTGAGACCCTATCTCAAAAAAACAAAACAAACCAAACAAAAATAAAACAACAAAACAAAACAAAACAAAAACCCACCACCACAACCACCAACAGCAAACATTTAAAACATACAACACCCCAGCAGCCCAGCAATTCCACTACTTATTAGCCTAGAGAAATGCTTTATGTGTTAATATGGTTTGGCTCTGTGTCCCCACCCAAATCTCACCACGAATTGAAATCCTCATTTGCCCATGTGTCAAGGGTGGGACCAGGTGGAGGTAATTGGATCATGGGGGTGGTTTCCCCCATGCTGTTCTTCTGATAGTGAGTGAGTTCTCATGAGACCTGATGGTTTTTTTTTTTTTTTTTT
>NW_016804208.1:1583775-1598430 GCF_001698545.2 Rhinopithecus bieti | reverse complement strand
GNGATCCGCCCGTCTCGGCCTCCCAAAGTGCTGGGATTACAGGCTTGAGCCACCGCGCCCGGCCGACCTGATGGTTTTATAGGCATCTGGTGTTTACCTGCTCGTACTCACTTCATCCTGCTGCCCGGTGAAGAAGGTACCTGCTTCTCCTTTGCCTTCCACCATGATTGTAAGTTTCCTGAGGCCCCCCTCCAGCAATGCGGAACTGTGAGTCAGTTAAACCTCTTTCTTTTATAAATTACCCAGTCTTGGGGATTTCTTCATAGCAGTGTGAGAACAGGGTAATACATATGTGCATAATCAGTCCTACATGTGAGTATTCATTGCAATGTTGTTTAAAATAACAAACAATTGAAAATAATCTGTCAATCAGTAGGGGATTATTATAAATGTTCATGCATAATCTGGAATACTATGTTTCATTAAGAAGCTAGACTTATGCATAATGTATAGTATGTATATTGCATAATGTATATATACATATGATGTTTATGTAATGTGTAATATACAATGATAGATATAATGTAATATGTAATGGAAAGATCCATGAAATATATTGTTGAGTGATAATAATTCATTTACAGAAAGCCACATCGTCATCGAGGTAACTCATAGAAACACATGTAAAATAATCTCTGAAGTACACATACTGTATGCAAATCTAAGAAAAAGATCTGCAAGGATACATGTTGAAGTAAAAATGGCCTTTACCTTGGATGGCAGACTAGGTAGAAAATGCAATATATGGATATCCGAAGAAGAAGGCAGTGATACTTTGAAAATAATGTATTTTTATTTGTTATGTCATTAAGAAGCAAGTTAAAATAAATAACCTCCTTGGGACTTGTTAAAGATGTTCAGTTTTCTAGAAATTAGAAATTCAGTAGGTTGTTGGTGGGGCCCAGAAATCTGAATTTTAAACAAATGCTTTGGATGATTCTAAGGCAGTGGACGTATGAGACACTGCATTCAAGAATCTGGAAGGTAGTATGTTTTCAAGTTGTGTTCCATATGTTACTGACTTTTCTGAGCCAGGCAGGATTAATTTTATATGTCCCACAACCAGTCTTAAAATTTGAAAGGGCCCAAGCTGTGACTCAAATGAGAAACAAGACAAAAGATTAAGGCAGATGGAAGATAAAAATATCATCTTAATTACCTATAAAGCTGATATTGGAGGATGATTCTGTCTATTGACAGACCTTCATAACATTAAATTGCAGAATTAAACAAACTTACCTACTCAGTCATGCAGGCCGGTTTTCACTTTTATTTATGACCAAGAACATGTGTTGTCTTCAGTCAGATTCACCTCCATGGAGGGAAGGACGGAACCCCTAACAAAACAGAAAATACGAGAAAAAATCATGGCATTGTTCAAAGAAGCTGTACTCTTAGGAGACAAGTCTATCATTTAAATCATAAACTCTTCAAACTAATGGTTCAATCTTTCAATTCCATGTTTCTCCATATTTTATTAAAATTGAATTCACCTTTTTACATGTGATAGATTAGTAAAATAATAGTTCTCAATTTTTTACTTCTTTCTGTATCCATGACCTTTTGGGGTCTCCACTTAACACTCACTCTGGGTTTAACCATATTTTTTTGGCCAATGGAACTTGAAAATGAGACTTAAAGTCTATTTGCATGCTGGTTCTTGGAACATTTGCCAGTGCCACCATATGAATAGGCCTGGGCTAGTTATTGGAAGATCAGAATCAGATAACCAAGATACTCCCTTTGCCCCAGCTGAATATTGCATGCAGCCTCCAGACCTGTGAATGAGGTCATCTGACACCAGCCAGCACCAGATGACCCACCAAATGACTGCAGACACGCGAGTGAACCCAGATGAGATCAGAAGCCTGGCCTGAACCAGAGAAAGACCCACCCAGCAGTATTGTCAACTAACAAAGTGGCTAAGTGACTACATTTTGGGGTGGCTCTGCAGCAAAAGCTAAATGATACACTATATTGCAGGAAGTATATAGCTACATAATATCCTATATTTTCCTTCTGTACTTTTTAACGTGGAAATTGTGAAACTTCCTAATGCTGAAAATGTAAGTACTATTTTATGATCTGATCTTTATGAAATAAAACCAGACAAAGATTTAACAAAACCGTTTTAAATCTGCAGAGTTTGTATTTCAGTTTGCTCTCCTGACACTCATACCCAAACTCTAAGTGAATATTCTATAGTTAAATATAAATTTGACAGTCTCACTTCTGAGGAACTACAGTAATGGTCATGGAGTCAACTTGCATAATAACTATATTTAAATATAAGCATCTTGATTAGTTTAGTCTTTGTTCTCAGGACCATGCCCTTGGACAATACTGAAAAATACTCTGAGTCCTAGTATGCTCCTAGGGAGAAATTGAGTATATACTTCTTTCCTGAGTGATGGTTTAAGGAGTGCATTAGTAAGCCTGAGAGTTGCAAACATGCCACCTTTCCCAATCATGTTGTTATCAGGGGCTAGTTTGAACTGTGTATTGGTGGGGAACTGTTTGAATATTCAAACATAATGAATTTCATTGTTTATATAAGTTTGCCTTTACATAGTTATACATGGTTTATCTCCTCTGAGGAACTGTTACAACTTTGCCTATAAATAATAGGACATTACTTAACTTTCCAGAATTCTCCATGAAAGGGGGCATCAAAATGGAATAGTCATGTCAGCAGTTCTGAAAGGAGTGACTTCAGATGCTGCCTGCCAGGAAGAATCAACTACTGCTTTCCAATTCATAAACAAACAGTCCAGGACTCAAACCCCTCCCCTATTTTATCTCAGTCCAACCTCAGTGACTCATCTAACATGGTGCTCCAGCACCCAGAACCACCACCAACAGTTCTATCGTCCTCCACTTTGTTGTTCTTCTCCCAAATTATCCAAACTACTTTGGAGATCTTTGGTGAATGCCATCAAGGTTGACAAATGCATACTGTTGGTTGCAATCAAAGCTATTTTAGCACAATTGGCTATAGTGGAGAAACATCCAGATGAATAAGGTTGAAGTATTTGAAATTTCTCACTGAGTTTTAGGTTGTAACTCACCTCATAGAAACACCAAAAGCTAAAGGGAAATTTCTTTGCCAAAATCAATCTCAGGAAATAGTGCATTTTTGTATATGCTGAGAGATTACCAGTAAGAACTACAGTAAACCCCATTAAACATCTGCACCTACTTAAAGCCACAAGTTTTTGCACTGGATGAGTGTCATGCATTCTAAAGTGATTCTTACTGTTTAAATTAAGGGCGGTGGCATCCATTTTGTTTACTTGTAGCAGTGTGATTGCCATTAAAAGAATACATTTGATTGTTTTACATTTTCATTCCTAAGAGCAAAGCAAACTCAAAGCAGGAGATGCTTATTGTGCACAAGTGTGAGCATATATGCTCACCACAGGAAAAGAGAGCGGAGTTTTTGGTAACCATTGCAAAATGCTAATTATGACTGTAACACCACCTTAGGTAAAATACTGGCGTTAGGGGTGACAGAAGTTTAACATGCATTCTTTTTGGAAGGAAGTGATTCTGAATATTAGTGCCTTGTCCTCTCTGCCTCCTTCTAGCTGATTCGATGAGAGAGGCAAATTATGTATTTTGTTCCTAGAAAAATGAGACATCCTTACCCAACTCTATTTATTGCTGTTTTAAGCCGAGGCAAGACCTTTAAAATAAGAATGCAGTGGTTACCTCTGCAAAATTGAGGGTGGATGGAAGGACAGGCAACTGCAAAAATATACAAGAGAGCTTTTTGTAGTGAAGGGAATTTTTTGATATCTTAATCGGGGTGGTTACATGGGTATGCGCATTTGTCAAAACCCATCAAACCGTACACTTAAAATATGTACCTTGTATTTTTAAATGAGAATAAAATAAGAATGAGGAGGCCAAGTCAAATAGGGTTTATAGACTGTGCTAAAGATTTGGGTTTTGCTGTGTGTGAGATGCAAATTCACTGGAGGTTTTTCAGTGAAGGAGTGATACAGTCTCATTTGTGTTTTGAGGCAAACTGTCCGTGGCAAAGCCTGAAGGCAGGAGACTGTCCAGGGGGCTGCTATTGCAATCGTCCAGGAAAGACCAGATGTTGGCCAGGCAGAGGTGATTGTGGTGGAGGTGGTGAGAAGTGGTAGTACTTCTGCTGTGGACTTTGTGCTGTTCTGTCCAGATCTGCCTAGACACGTGTGAAGAATTTAAGCCCCACTGCTGGGAAGGTTTCGTTGCCAGCACTCAGAACTGTCTCTTCTGAAGACAGCCACTTGCTCGTTTCCTGGGGCAGCCCAAACACAATGATAGGTTGATGCAGGACTATAAAGGCCTGCTCTGTGGCCAATCCGGAAGGGCCATCCCAGCCTTCAAGTTCCCTGCAGGGTTGGCAGAGGCCTTGTGACTGCAGCTCAGCCCACTCCTCTCCACCAGTCTGCTTCCCTCCCTTTCACCATGCAGGTATCAATCCTACAAACACTCTCTGATAAATGCTCACCTCTGTCTCAGAAGCTGATTCCTGGGGAACCCAATCTGTGATGATTTCTAATAGAAGGTGATTCCATTGCTTATTGATCTATAAATGAAAGATCAGAATCTCATCCCCTCATCTAGTGATGTATGACGGGTTGTGATGGTCCAGATATATTACTCAATGATGAGCCTCTCCCACCCTGTGCTCCTAACTGGCCATGGGGCACCGGCAGCCATTTAACTTCTTTGCTCCTCAGTTTCATCTTCTGTAAAGTAAGGAACAATTTAATCGAATGAGATATTCCAGAATTTTTTTTAATTGTTTGATGAAATTCATTAGAAATATTAAAAGTAACTATAAACCAGCTTATTATTTTGTTGACGGGACTCTTGATCTTGTCTTTTCTAAATTAATTCCTTGCTTATTAGCTGTTTTTCGGTGGTCATGTATATCTGTAAAAGGTACATAGGAGACATGAAAGATTAGACTAAGCCTACCACCCCTGTAAACTATTTGCAAAACTGAGTTGGAGAAGATTGTTGTGAAGAACTACTAAGCTTGATTTCTTGTTTTTTTGTTTGTTTGTTTTCTTTTTTCTTTTTCTTTTTTGCATATTCAGCCTCTGCCCTAATGATTCTAAGTGACTCCAAGTCACTGCCTGACTTGATCGTCTCTCATGCCATTTGATTAAGGCAAACTTGTTTCACTCTTTACACATATTCCCGCCACCTGAAACACTCTAAACTCTTAGTACAGTTAACTCTTACTCATCTTTTAGCTCTCAGCCGAAAAGTTATACCTTCAAGGAATTTTTTTCTTGACTACCATTCTTGCCTGGTGATTACCACTGGCTTGGAACATTCCCATAGGCTTACTCCATGTTGTGGGGAGACTTCTAAGAAACTACATGTAACTCAACATGTGAGTGACAGTGACAGTGAACCCAACTCTATTATAAAATTAAGTGAATTGTTTAAAAAATCTTTTTTAGTTACTAATAGCAACACATTACTGGTAATACATTTCAAAACAAATTATTGGTAATTTGTTACACAGCGCTAGTTGGTCACTATAACAAACAAAATTTAGAATCTTTGCTTTAGAGTATTTTATACAATGTAAGTAAGGAAAGAAAGTAAACAAATGCATCCTGATTTTGTAAATTTAACTTTTCTTTGAAGGCTTTTCCTCTTCGTGGCACGGGGAATAAGGATGGAAAAGTAATGATTACGTGTTCAGCCACCTTTGATGTGTTAGCAAGGAAAGAAATATTTACATGTATTTCTGCAACACTGTGTGATAGACTTAAGACCTCAGTGTGCAAATTCATTGACAGTCTTCTCCTTAAGAAGTGGGGTCTATGTCTCCACTTGATTCTGGGCAGGCATTATGACTGCTTTTACCAATAGAATAAGAAATGACATTGTACCAGGTGCTAGTCTCAGACCTTAAGAAACAAGTAGCTTTGATTTTCTGTTTCTGGGAGACCCAAGGCTACATTTACATGCTCCACATGACAAAACTAGCTAACCTCAGGCTCCTAGCCCCTTCTTCCAAGAAGCCAGATATGAGAATGAAGTCATTTTGGACTCACTAGACCAGCTCACCTCCAAGCTGATACCTCCAAGTAGCCTCCATTGATACCATGTGGAGCAAAAGAATCATCTAGCTGAGCCCAAGCCAAGCCACATTTCTGACCCACACAAATGTGA
The DNA here is from genome assembly GCF_001698545.2 of Rhinopithecus bieti. Classification (NCBI taxonomy): domain Eukaryota; kingdom Metazoa; phylum Chordata; class Mammalia; order Primates; family Cercopithecidae; genus Rhinopithecus; species Rhinopithecus bieti. The sequence continues at coordinate 1,592,241 of NW_016804208.1, read as the reverse complement.
GATGCAATCAGATGATTGTGGTTTTAAGTCACTAATTTGGGGATAATTTGTTACACAGCAATCGATAACCAGAGCACCCTAATTGACATACTTTTTCTTCTGTGGTTTTGTTTTTCATTACTCATGTTGTCAATATATTTAGCTGCAATGTGTCTACACCACTAAAGAAAACAAATTGTCTTTTCTTTGTTTCCAAAGTCCTTTGGTATTCAGAGTCAAAAAAGAAGTTTAGTGAACAATGGAGCCATCCATTATTGGTTGGCGAATTAGTCTGTTTTCATTCTCCTAATAAAAACATAACTGAGACTGTATAATTTATAAAGAAAAAGAGGTTTAATGGACTCACATTTTCTCGTGGCTGGGGAGGTCTCATGATCATGGCGGAAGGCGAGAGGCATGTCTTATGTGGTGGCAGGCAAAGAGAGAGAATGAGAATCAAGCAAAAGGGGAAACCCCTTATCAAACCATTAGGTCTTGTGAGAATTATTCACTACCACAAGAAGAGTATGAAGGAAAGTGCCCCCATTATTCAATTATCTCCCAGCGAGTCCATCACATGACACATGGGGATTATGGGAGCTACAATTCAAGATGAGATTTGGGTGAGGACACAGCCAAACCATATCAGTTGGTAAAGCATAAACTATTTTAAAAAACAAGGCCTAGGAGGAAGGAGGATTGCTTGAGGCCAGGAGTTTGAGACCAAACTGGGCAGTGCAGCAAGATCCCATCTCTACAAAACTAAAAGAAAAAATTAGCTGGGTGTAGAGGTCCATGTAGTCCTGCTACTTGGGAGGCTGAGGCAGGAGGACCACTTAAGCTCAGGAGTTCAAGGCTGCAGTGAGCTATGATTCTGCCACAGTACTCCAGCCTGGGCAATAAAGCGAGACTGTCTCCAAAAATAAAAAAAAATTTAAAAAAGGGGAAAAACCCAAACAACTTGTTTCTAAAGGAAGATGAATCAGGTATCGTGGCTCACTTTGGGAGGTAAAGGTAAGCTGATTGCTTTAGCCCAGGAGTTTGAGACCAGCCTGGGCAACATAGCAAAACCCTATCTCTACAAAAAAAGAAAGAAAGGAAGAAAGATGAGCTTTATTGTACCCTGTACCCTGTCTCAGAGGAGTGTCCATTTTGAATGTAACTCCTCCCACCTTGCCCTTTTTTGCTTGCTAATACTGAATTCAATTTAACCTTTTTTAAAAAGATGCACCATGTTCATTACATGCAGTGATGGTGGTTTTCAGTGCTGCATATTTGCAATAGTTGACATACAGCATGGTGTGTAATGCTTAGCCGGTCCCTCTCTGTGCTTACTTCCTCCCTCTCTATCTATTCTTCTTTGCCCTCACATTTTGCTAGGATAATCAAAAGCTTCTCAAAGTCTGGCTCACATTCTATTTGCATTAAAATCAAACACTTCATGAATTAGAATCCCAGGAGTGCAGCACAGGAATTTACTTTTTTTTTTTTTTTTTTTTTTTTTTGAGACGGAGTTTTGCTCTTGTTGCTCAGGCTGGAGTGCAATGGCATGATCTCGGCTCACCACAACTTCTGCCTCCCAGGTTCAAGCAATTCTCCTGCCTCTGCCTACCGAGTGGCTGGGAATACAGGCATATGCCACCACGCCCAGCTAATTTTTGAATTTTTAGTAGAGATGGGGGTTTCTCCCTGTTGATCAGGCTGGTCTCGAACTCCCAACCTTAGGTGATCCACCTGCCTCGGCCTCCCACAGTGCTGGGATTACAGGTGTGAGCCACCGCCCTGGCGGAATTTACATTTTAAATAAGCTCCCAGGTGATCTTACACTCAAATTACTGTCTTTATGGACATTTAACTGTCCTTGCTTTTAGCCCCTCCCCATTATGGCATTACAATGTGAGTCTTTTAATATCATTTAACAGCTTTAATCTGCTGTGGCTTCTAAGTTATCTGCTTTCCCTTTGTCTCCTGGGTTATTTCTGTGTTCTGTCATTTTAGGTCTTCTTTGTTTCTTAATTATTAAACTGACTAATCACCCAAGGGCTCTAAATGTAATATTTAAATCTATTGGTGTCTTTTTTGTTGATCTATTTGTTTTTGATTCTGTTAAAGGTTTAGAGTTTTTCTCTCTCAAAGACATTATAATGGCAGAAACATTTAATTATACTTAGATTATCATATTTTTTTTCTGATTTTAATTGTTTCAATTAACTGGAAAAAGATCTGCTTGCCCTTCCTCTGACTATTTTGATATTTGTATTATCTGCTTTTCATAACACACCTGTGTCTTTTTCACACAAAAACAGGTGAATATTACAATATTTAAGCATTTCAGTGACACCAATTCATATCTGAACCCTGAACTAGCCAATCAAGACTCACAAGGAGGTCAGGCATAGTGACTCATGCCTGTAATCCTAGCACTTTGGGAGGCCAAGGCAGGTGGATTGCCTGAGCTCAGGAGTTCAAGACCAGCCTGGGCAACATGGTGAAACCCTGTCTCTACTAAAACACAAAAAATTAGCCTGGTGTGGTGGCATGCACCTATAGTCCCAGCTACTCAGGAGGCTGAGGCAGGAGAATTGCTTGAACCGGGGAGGCAGATGTTGCAGTGAGCTGAGATCGCACCACTGCACTCCATCCTGGGTGACAGAGTAAGACTGTCTCAAAAAAAAAAAAAAAAAAAAAAAAAAAAAAAAAAAAAAAAAAAAAAAAAAAAAGACTCACAAAGAATGGATTTCAGGAAACCAAAATATGTCCTTAACACCTGAAAAAATATGCAGAAACTCAGGTTACATATGGAATTCATTAGGTGTTTTCTTTGTCCATTCCTGATCAGTTTTCTTACCACCCTCCCCATGAAAAGTAGGTGATCTGGGTGAATTCATTCACAACTTGGTTCAATTTCTCAAGAACATGTACTGATCACTGCCATAGTTCAAAGGAGGGTCTTGAGTAGGGAGGTGAGAGTGGGGGTCTTTGAAAGCAGTGGGGAATGAAGGGAGGAGCCCACTTGGAGCTGGGATTCTTGAACTCCCAGGTAATGCAGAGAATGCAGTGATTTATGAACTGTATTGTACTAAGCTCTAGTAAAATTGTTTGGTACAACTTAGAGCATACTATATTTCTCCAAACACAGTGATTTCATTTCGACCTGAACAGTTACTCTGCAGTCTATAAAATATTAACATTGCCTTTCTAAACATATATATTATTTACTGTACAGTGTGTAAAATATTTATGTGATTTTCTCTAAAGATACTGTATATAGTGCATTATTTTAATCCACTTTTTCCCCCTCCTGGAAGCAGGCATGCCGTGAACTGGAAAATGTTTTTGAAATCAAGGAAAAGCAGCAAAAAAGAAGGCGTTACCATGGAACTGAGAGAGGAGATAAAAATCTTTGTTCTTGATGGTCTTCTTCCCACCTGCCTGGGTGCTGCAGCTCTGTGCTGCCTGAGAAAGCCAGTGACCAAGAGGAGCAGAAGACTACCAGGTATCAGGTGCTTTGGGTTGACTATGAAGAGCTAGAAAAGAAACTCAGTATTCACCCATCCAAATTTTCAAGGAAAAAAGCAAGAAAAGCATGTATATGCACAACACCTAAGACATAACAAAACATGAATCACTCATCTGTTACGATTGCCTAAGGTATAGTATAAACTTCATACTCACCATCGTGACCAAATAATTGCTCTCCTCTTACTTCACTTGGTTTAGCTTCAGAGACATTTTCTCTGAGGTACAGCAAAAATGTGAATGAGAGAACTGAAGCATTCATTGAGAAACTTTAAGCTGATAACATGCAACTGTGATTCCCTAAATCCTTAGAAAATTTACACGGCACTCCAAGTAAATAAGATTTCTAATTTCTCCAATAGCTCTTAAACTTTTCACATCATTTGGAATAAATACTTTGACATGAGGGCTATCTATATCTATGGGTTGCCATATATCTGGCTAATAAGTAAAAAATAAATTAATAAATAACAACCATGAGAATGTTTTGTCTTCATGATAGTAATTTGGTTTGAAGTTATCCAGTTAGGGTCCAGACTTGGTTCATATTCATTGGAATGCAAAGTACAATTAGTTCTCCAGATTATTTTTTTTTTTTTAAATGGGTTTCATTTGCAGAAATTCAGGATAGAGGGGATGGTACAGAGTTCATTAAAACCATTTAACACTGAGCTGAATGTCAGCATACTTTGAAAGAGGCCTATTAGTTAATGTACACAAGAAGCTATCAGCACTTGTGATAAGTCAAAGAAACCAAACAGTGAAACCCATTAGATGGTACTTGTAAGGCAGTTGGGTTTTATGAAATGTTTCAGATAAATTAGATTGGGATTGACAGAAAAAAATGGCATTAACAAGGAAGGATTTTTATTCAGAGCCCTTACTTGGAGCCAAAAATCCTCAGTTTTGACTGACCTTAAATGATTAACTTGGCCACAAAAAGTTGATGACCTCACAGGAGATACAGAGGACGTAATTACATCACAACTAGAAGTGTATTTGTTTGTTTGTCTTTCTGTGCCGTTTTCATGGATATAATGGATACAATAGACAAGATTCTCACCAATACAAAAATAGTGTTACTGCTTCCAAAGACCATAATTCAAAACCTCCCTTTCTTAGTGTAGTCTGCTGGCATTAGAGTGAAAAAGCAATTTCGGAACATAATTCTGATAATCTGGCTAGACCTAAGAATAATACTTAGAACTTTTAGATTAATATTATTTCTTTCAAATGTACTTGCACAAAATGCAAGGTTGTTGTAATCTCTGATGAGAATATTCTATGGTGACAATTGGGAGGAGATGCTTATGATTTTACAAATAGCTGGGGTGGGGCGTAGAGGAGGTAAACTAATGAACCTAATCTGAAAACAGCCAAAGTGGATGCTCACTCCACTTCAAAGGAAGATTTAGAGGAAGACCCAACATTTTCATGAAGGGATAGAAACTGAAAGGATAGTTATGTGCCATACTAAGTTATTATAATACATTTTAGATAGTAAAAACTCAAAATAGGCATTGTGACTAGCTACTTTCAAAGAAAAATAAATTAATGATACATATGCCCACGTCAAATTTTAATTAATGTAAGTATTTGTGAGGCCTCTATGCTTAGCTGATTAAAGACCATGCTTTTGGGTAATTGAATGATTTGACTCCATATAAAATGTTTTGAATAAAAGCCAGTTACATGTCAAAGAATATCATTAAAGCTGATAATTTTGGTTTTAGTATAGTTGATCTTAAGCTAGTTTTTCTACTAATGAGTAGCTAGCAGACCTAGCTGTGTCTAGTAAGGTTACTTCTGCATAGCAATAGAAACATGTCATTGACATAAGGAGAAACTTAATCATTTTGCTTCTCAATAGTCAGGAGTTATTTGCTTAGCTCATCCGAAAGTCAAATATTATTAGAATGAGAGTTAAGAGAAGGGAAACCAAATTAAAAGTGTTACATTTGTATCTCTTTTTCCTTGTTTCAATTTGTAGAGGACTTTCAACGAAGTTCTAGTAGCACAATAATAGCTGAATGTTCCATGAATTCCTACTATTTGCCAAACATTGTTCTGCATTATCTACGGTATTATTTAATCTTCACAATAATCCCATGAGGCAGGCATCATTATGATACCCATTTTATAGATAATGGAAACTGAGGCAGTGATAGTTTATAACTTGTCCAAGGTCACGTATCAAATAAATGAGAAAGCCAACATTTGAATGTGGGCATACGACACTGCATCTTGGTTTAGCCCAAGTTCTCTGAGGAAGTAGCCCTCAGATAGTCCAATATCCAAAATATGTCATTTACCACAAATAGATATTTATTCAGAAAATGCTGATTCACTTTGATATGAATAGATCATAAAGTAAAATTATTACAATATGATATGGATGTTGAAACATTTAGAAGAGAACATGAAATCGAAAACCAGTGTGTGTGTGTGTATAGTAGGGGTGAGGGGAACTGTTTGAATGAAGGTAAGACAGATATACCCCCCACCTCCAAAAAAACCCAGATGCTGCCTTTTTCTAGTCAGGATTATGTACAAAGCATGTCATCTTTAGAAAATAGCCCAGAGAAAAGGGAAAAGGCCACAAGTTAAGGGGCAGGGTAAGTTATGGCCTGTTTGGTCTAAGTCTTGACCACTGGAAGGATGCCTTTTCTCTCCAGGTTAGAAGCCCAGTGAAATATCTGCAATGACATTGCTTTGGCCTCCTGGCATTTGATACTGTATATCTGTCTGTAAGGAGAATAGTTTGTGAGCAGCTATTACAGATACCACATTACAAAGTAGATAAGACAACGTCTTTGGACCAAGTTTGCCCTGGTCCAAAATAAAGATTGTTTTGTTGACTGTTGGAGACATTATTAGATTTATCTTAAGGATAGCCATTAAATGTTGGCCTTTTCACTATGTATTTGATTTTCTGAGAGATCTCTAAACATTTCTCTAGCTTTCTTTCTGGAGTATGTTTCACAATTGTAATGAGTAGTTTTCATTATTGTTGCACAGTTTTAGTGTGAGCATGGCAAATTGGTCAAATCATCATTTGCCTCTATTTATCTTTTGTTAAAAACATGCATCATAATCTTTTTTTCTCTGCTCAGGAATACTATAATCATACATATAATGACTGCACAATTTAAGTTTATAAACATCTGTTACTACATTATCTGCCTTACATGTTTGGAGTATGTCAAAAAGAAGAAAACATAAACACCATACAACAAAGCTATAGTTCATTAAACATTTCATGTTACTTTAAATCTAATACATTAAGTCTACAGTATGATTAGATAGAATGTATATATTTAACAACAAAAGTAAAAAATTGCTCTGCTGAAAGGACAGTGGATTTTAGTTCTGTGACTGTAATAATTTGAGGGCCAAATCACCTATTATTGGTACTTTAAATTTAGTCTAATTGGCTTCAAAATGTTTCTTCAAGGAATAGAAATGTTTAGCTCTGTTAAAAGAGAAAGCCTTTTCACCAAGTGAAAAGGGTAACTTATGGTATAGGAAGCTTCCAAACACATGAATTAGACTAGAGTTAGTTCTGTTAACTATAGCTAGATAGATGTTAGAAATAGAACTGGTTCTGGGTCTCCCAAGGGTCACAAAATATCTTCACAATATGTCTCAGGGTTTGCATGCTTTATTTCAGCTCTAGTTATCTGTGACTGTCTGCCCACTCTTTCGCCAGACTGGCTTCTATTGCCTACACACGGTCCCACATGGTGACCCGCAGTGTGTTTCATCTTAGAGGCCCAATACTCTCATTTGCCAACTGCAGCCCTGATTCTCAACTGAGCTAGCGTGTCTACTCCAGATGGAGTGTGCATATCTCAATCTTTAATTATGGAGAGGAGGGGGATGAGCAGTATGAACATCCATCTTTCATATTTTAATATAACTTTATATTTGGAAAAGTTAAAATATAGCCATTATTTCATTATGCAAATTCTGAAAATGAAAGCTCCACAAAATCTTCTTGGGGAATGAGGGAAAATATTAAAACATAATGACATGTTTGACTGATTCTCTCTGTCTGTGTCGTTTAGTTTAAATTCAAGACACAGTGAGAGTTGGCCTGAGGGATTCTAGCCAGCTGCTGAATTGACTGGCCTTGGGGCAGGTTTTTCACCTCTAGTCTAGTCCCTTGTACTAGAGAGAAGGATCATGTGGAAGGAACTTGCCCTATCTCTTCAGCACGGAGTGTGGAGATGTCTTTCCCAGAGAGAGCTCTGTGGGCGGTTCAGTTCCCCTCCCCACCCAAACATGTTAACTAGGTAGCAGAAGTGATCAATTCTATTACATCTTGGGCTCAAAATCTTAAAAAGGGATATAATTTAAATGTCAAGAATTGAGAAAAGAGCTTGCGGGATATGAGCTATTTCAAAAGTAAAAGTGTATCTAAAATGAAGTTCATGCAGTATGGTTTGAGGAGGATAGATACAGACCATCTCTTGAAATAGGGTCCAAAGCAGTTTTGTCACTGAAATCATAGATGCAGTGTCTCTCAGACGCTCTGTTTCTGGTGAATATTTCTGATGGGAAAGAATTCTTGACTGAAAGCTGCCAAGTTTGCTTAACGTACTTACCATTAGGAAGAAGCTGGTAGAGCCCGCTAGAAAAGAAGATGCAGGCCAGGCATGGTGGCTCACGCCTGTAATTCCAGCATTTTGGGAGGCCGAGGTGGGTCGATCACCTGAGGTCAGGAATTCGGGACCAGCCTGGCGAATATGGCGAAACACCATCTCTATTAAAAATACAAAAATTAGCCGGGCATGATAATGTGTGCCTGTAATCTCAGCTACTAGGGAGGCTGAGGCACGAGAATCCCTTGAACCTGGGAGGCAGAGGTTGCAGTGAGCTGAGATTGCACCACTGCTGGCACTCCAGCCTGGGTGACAGAGTGAGACTCCCTCTGAAAAAAAAAAAAAAAAAAAAAAAAAAAAAAAA
>NW_016804208.1:1577932-1583599 GCF_001698545.2 Rhinopithecus bieti | reverse complement strand
AAAAAAAAAAAAAAAAAAAAAAAAAAAAAGAAGAGGAAGAAGAAGAAGATACTGACGTACCCACGCTCTCAGCAGGTTTCCTTGCAGACATGGCTTTCCAGCTTTGAATGGAGAGCAGATTTGCACCTATCACTAAAAGAATGGGAATCCAGGTTTTAATGTTTCAAAAAATATGCTTGGATTGGCCTCTCCTTCCTTTCTTGCTTCCAAAGAAGTAACTTTCCCTTGGAGTCAAGTAATGGAGCCAAAAAGAGGAGAGTGTCCTTGTGTTTGGATTGGGGAAGAACAGGGTATGGGGGAAGGAAGGAGGCTATGGAGGGCAGTAAAAACTAGCTTTTCTTTATAAGTTTACTTCTCAGGGCCATTCCATGTGACCTCTTTCTAACTTATTTTGGACACAGACAGAGGAAAGATGAGATCAGGGGCCCCCAGAGTCGACAGAGACAGAAAGGAAGTTATTAATTCAGTAAAGCTGTATGCTTCAGAAAACCTTCCCTATTGCAGAAGAAGAAAATGTTCTGTGGAATTTTCTTTTTTTGAAGGTCGGCATCCTCATGTGATATTTACATGATATACTATAATAAGTGACCCAGATAGGATTATGTGCAGCATTTTTATGGCTCTCATTCATTTCTCCTGTTAAACTGTACAGTCTTTATCCCACACGGATTTGCGAGGAGGCTGGGCTTTTCTCAGCCTAGGCCTGCCGAGACAGCTCCTGGTATGCCTCTTTTGACTTTTCTCTCTGTCCCATCTTCCCGGCTGTTGTCAGTTTATTTTGCCTTCGGGCGGAACAGGGCCTCTCCCTTCCTGTTAGTGCTTTGTCACGGCTCAGTCAGCGTGTCACCAACTCTCCTCTCTCTGTGCGTTTTCTCCTCTTCCCACCTTGCTTTCAAAAACACATTCAGAGGTGTCCAGGAGCGTCCCATCTGCCCTCTGGACTCATCTGGTTTTTATTTGGTGACCTTGAGGAAGAGTGCTTTAACTTTGCTTTAGGTTGTGGGGAAGCAGGTTTTCGGAGGCCTCTCGGAGGGAGGAGAGCCTATTCCCGGGACTCACACAGGCCTGAAGTTATTGGCTTCGTGAAAGCTGTTCCTCTGTTTTGAAAACCTGCGTGAGTCTGTTATTGTTGGGTACCCCAGAGGCTAATCACTCAGAGGGAGTCTGATCCTGTGCTGTCTGAGTGAGCGCACTGCGAGGCCTTTGTCTCCTTGCTGCCTGCCTGCCCTCCCAACGCAGCAGCGGTGGGCCTCCTGAGGCCCTCCCGGCATTCCTCAGTCACCCTCTCTGAGGCAGAGCAAACCATTCACACCAGGAGCTCAGAGAGGTGGAAGTGGCAGAGGATGTGCAATTTTGAAGTAAATTTATCAGGTTGTCTCAAAACACACTGTTATTCGGGTTTACCTCAATTTGTTTTATACCTCTCTATATTCATGAAAGTCTTGTTGTATGTGGCTTTTAGAACATTTGTCATTTTTCTATTGTGAAATGCAACATGCATTTAGAAAAAATACACAAACGTATTGGTTCGTGTTAAGAATATATTAAAAAGCAAACAGCTATGTAACTACCACTTTATTATTTAAAATGCTACTTTTTTAATGAAGGGGAAAAGGTCCTTTAAAACATGATCTCTTTTGACTTATGGAAAATAAGTAGGAATTCATAAGTGAAAATATTGATTTTGATTTTATTTTATTTTAATATTTTTTGAGATGGAGTTTCTGTCACACAGGCTGGAGTGCAGTGGTGCGATCTTGGCTCACTGCAACTTCCACTTCCCAGGTTCAAACGATTCTCCTGCCTCAGCCTCCCGAGTAGCTGAGATTACAGGCACCTGCGACCATGCCCGGCTAACTTTTATATTTTTAGTAGAGATGGAGTTTCACCATGTTAGCCAGGCTGGTCTCAAACTCCTAACCTCAAATGTTCCACCAGCCTTGGCCTCCCAAAGTCCTGGGATTACACAAGTGAGCCACCACACCCGGCTTTGATTTGGATTTTAATATCTTAATGGTGCAATCGTTGTTTTAATTCATATATTTGCTGAGGTATTGACTCTTAATTATTTGCCTGTATGTCAATCATTTCATGGTTGAGATGAAATTTTTACTCCAGGTTACCTTCCCTCATGAAACTACTATATTTTAGGGCTATCTGCTACTTCTTCAGGGCTTAACCCATAAAAAAGTAAATGAATCTATATATTAAGGTATACAAAACAGAATTCTCTGTACTGATGAAGTAAGACTACTGCAAAATGACCTAGTGAATCTAGGTATCATGCATTAATTACTTTTGGAGCATTCTAAATTTAAGATCATTCTCCCCATTCCCGTGAATACGCTACAGGGATGACTAAGTGAAATCTTTTCACCTCAATAAATGTTTAATACGTGCCTACCCTGTGCTGGGCGTTGTTCCTTATCCTTGAGCCATATGAGAAATAAAAAACAAAAAAAAATCCTTGTTCTTAAGGAGCTTATGTTATGGGAGCAAAGAAAAGGGCCATAATAATAAGCATAATGTATAAATAAATTATACAGTATGACACAAGTTGATGAGTGCTGTTAAAAAAACACATAGCCAAGTCACAGAATTGAGAGTGCAGTGTGGAGGTGATGGACAGCTTACTGTATTAAATAAGGTTGTCAGGATAAGCCTTCTTGAAAAAGTGAGATGTCATCAAAAGATTGGAGAAAGTGGAAGAATTAGCTATACTAGGGAAAGAACATTCCAGAAGTGTAAGAAGGAACAGTTTGAGCAAAGGCTTGAAGACAGGAAAGTGCCAAAGATATTTAAGAAAGAAGAAGAAGGCCAGAGCAGAGTAGCTGGAGCAGAGAGAATAAGGAATGGAGGAATTTTACACAAGGTCAGAGATCTATGACTGGATCATATAAGGTCCCATAGGTCACTGTAAGGACTTTGACCTTTACTCTAGTAAATGGTGAGGTCTTGCAGGGTTTTAAACAAAGGGACACATTATCTGATTAACTTTTCAAATCGATGTGCCGGTTCTTAAACTATTGTCTCTTAACTCCAAAGTGATCCTTTTAATACTTGATTTTGTGATGCTGAGGATGGGACTCTTTGGACCACACTTCTTTTTTGCAAGTTGCTCCTGTTAGGCTCTGCCCACAGAAGACAGTAGAGGGGGACAGCAAGAGTGAAGGTGAGAGAAGGGACTTGTTCCTTCCTCTTTGCTTCTTGTGGGCTTCCTATGTGTATCATGTTTCTAGCAATACTTCCTCAACCTAGTAGTAGGAGTCCCTTCTCTTAGCAGCAGTTTTCAGTGTTTCTAACAGTCCAGAACTAACCTCATTATACTCTCTCAGAAACCTCAGTGTCTCCCATTAGAGGACTGAGCTAGTTAAGTTTTGATATTTCCAATCTCTTTTCTCTGGTCCCCAGCTATGGAAGATGCTTTCTGCTATTTTTACCTCCATTGTACCCTTTTTTGTCTGTTTGCTTACTCAGTTAATACCTTTATTCCAGTTAACAATTATTTATATTACATTCTCTCTATTAATATAACTAGTGTGATTCCTGTCTCCTAAGTGGACCCTGACTGATGTAATGAATCACAGTGGCTGCTGTGTTGAGAATAGACTAATGTGAAGCAAGAGTAGAATCAGGGAGAGATGTTAGAAGCCTAATGTTTAGGCCAACCAAGAAATGCTCAGAACAGGGAGGTAGCAATAGAGGAGATGGAAAATGAGTAAATTCTGGATAGCTTATGAAGAAAAAAGTAAATTGAATTCTTAAAAGTTTGGATTTGAGTGGTGAGAAAGAGAGGGTCAGGGATGATTCTAAGGACTTTTTAGCTTGGGCAAGTAGAAGACTAGATTTGCCGTCAACCAAGATGGGTAAAGCTGTAGGTAGAGGAGATTTGGGGCAAAGAATGAAAAATTCAGTTTTAGGCTCATTATTTAGACATTAACAGAGATGTCATATAGGCAGTTGGATATAATCAAATAACTAATTTTCATTCTTTTCTACATGGCCCTGGGTCATGATCACACCTTTTGCTACATTAGAAAAATTTATTGAAAGATTTATGCTCTTGAAGTAAAATTATTTGCAGGAATTTAAGTCATTCAGTTAAGAACACAGATGTTGGAATGAGACAAAACTAGGTTTGAATCCTGGTTCCTTGGTTCATCTGTCACACTGAGTAAGATAGATATCCTTTCTAAGCTTACATTTCATCAGCTTAAATAAAAAATATTAAAAAGAATTTAAAAACGGTGAAATAACACCAAACTTGCATAGTAATTGAAAAGTAGAAATTGAAGGATACACAGTAGTGAGCACATTGTAACCTTTGCAAGTAAAATGTCCTCCTCAGTTTCCTTATTTATCAAATGGGGATAATAATATCGGTTTTATAGGGTTTTTTTTTTTTTAGTATTACATCAAAACAACATATGCAAATCACCTAACAGAGGACCATCTGTATAATAGACACTCAGTAAATCTAAGCTTTTCTCTTTATGTGCTATTTCATTGTATTCTGAAAACATCTCACTCATTTACAAATTTAACACCATTTTTCAAAGCCTGTTCCACAAAACATTCATTCCAGAGGATGTTAATAGGGATTAATACAATAAAATTAAGTCTGATCCCAAAAAGGTGGCAGGTGGCTGCACACCATTATTGGTCAGTAGCTGTTGGTATCTCTGTCTTCTATGGCCCTTCTCTCTTCTTACTCAGTGTTCCCTTATCCCGGTTGATATGGTTTGGCTGTGTGTCCCCACCCAAATATCATCTTGAATTGTAATCCCATAATCCCCATGTGTCCTGGGAGAGCCCTAGGGGGAGGTAATTGAATCATGAGGGCAGTTTCCCCCATGCTATTCTCATGATAGTGAGTGAGTTTTCATGAGATCTGGTGGTTTTATAAGGGGCTTTCCCTCTCCTTCACTTGGCACTTCTCTCTCCTGCTGCCATGTGAAGAAGGTCATGTTTGCTTCCCCTTCCACCATAATCGTAAGTTTCCGGAGACCTCCCTAGCCATGCAGAACTGTAAGTCAATTAAACCTCTTTTCTTTATAAATTACCCAGTCTTGGGCAGTTCTTTATAGCAGCGTGAGAAAAAGACTAATACACTGGTTGATCCTCTCAAGCTCTTTTTGGATCAACTGTAATTACCCAGAAAATGACATTATATTTTCCAAGAGACTACTCTGCCTTCCACACTCAGAGGAAAAAATGTATAAAGTGTCTGTGGTTTAATCCAACTAAGTACCTCCTCTTTACCAAGCTCTACATACCTGGAACCCAAATATGATGGTTCCTTGCTAACAAGGAGCATTACATTTGGTATCAGGGAAGGAGTAAGTTGCTTCTGGGTATAGATGTTTCTGAATGAGTTGGCAATTTGACTAAGGATACAGACTCTATACCCAAATCCTAGCTCTACAATTTGCTGGCTGTGATTTTGTACTCAGTAAGTACATTGTTCTCTCTCAGCCTATTTTTCATCCCTAAAATGGGGAAACTAATAGAGTTGTGTGAGGGTGAACGGAGATGACACTTGTAAAACACTCTAATGAGAGGCCAGTCCATTACAGGCACTTGGTGGACTAGCTGGTAATAGTAAAAAAATTACAATTTGGTTGGAAGAAAAAAGTATTTTTTTTTTTTTTTTTTTTTTTTTTTTTT
>NW_016804208.1:1569587-1574724 GCF_001698545.2 Rhinopithecus bieti | reverse complement strand
CGATCGCTCCCATTCCTCAAATCTTCTGTGAACAGCAAGCATAAAACAAACTAAAGATTCCAAACACTTCTTAATGGTTCCTCTTCTGGCTATACAAAAACACAGCTGAAGCTTTGAATTTATTTCCCTGGTTTCTGATTGGGTGGGTGGGGTTATAATATATATATATATATTTTTTTTTTTCAGTTACATTCAAAAGAAGGGTTGGGTTGCTTGTGAGTTTGGACAGTTGACGTCAGATTAATTCCTCTTTGCCTCATAGTATATGGACAGAGTGTCAAACTTGAAATGACAAGACCTGGGTGAAGATTTCAGCTCAACTATTTGCTTGCTATTTGACTTCACACAGTTTTCTTAAATCTGGTGATTTGGTTTCCTTTGGTATAGATTGTGGCCAATAATAGTGTTCACCCCATGGTTATATTATGGTTAAATGAGAATTTAAGTGAGAACATTTAGCATTACTCCAAAGACCCAATACGGGCTTGATAATGTAGTGAATCCATGTCTAAGTTTGCTGTATAATAATAGAAGGTTATTACCAGCCTCATAAACAGCCAAACTTTGAATGAAATTACTAATGACTTGCAATATTGATTATATTTTCATTTTCTTCCTAATTTGGCAAGGTCATGTTACATGACAGCTTTTAGTTTTACATGCATTTTTAAGAAAAATTCACTAACAATACTAATTGATAAGTTGCTTGTCAATTATAATTCATAGGCAGATATTAGGCTATGATCATTTCATTTGAATTTTTACATAGGGACCATTCCAGAAACACTTATTTTCATTTGCTATTTGTAATAACAGGATTAGTCCCCACTTATTGCACGAATAACTGTGGCTATATGGCTGAAAGATTAAGTGCCTAATACACATTATCTCATTTAATCCCCACATCAACTCCATGATGTTTAGAACATTAACACGATTTTACAGATTAAGAAACTGATGATCAGAGAAATCAAATACCTTGCACAAAGTCGTCCAATTAGAAAGTAGAAGGGCTCTATTTGAAGCCAGATCTGATACCAATGCCTGAACATTCAATAACTACATATGTTTTGCAACCTTATACTTTCTTCTGATAATATTTTCTTTATATCACAAATAATTCTTTCTTACTACTACCTATCCCGCAGTTGACTCCCTGATGCCATCATGGCATTCTCAGATGGTGATCAGCTTTGCCTCTGTACTTTTCTGAAGGGGAATCTCCTTTCCTAGTGCTTCCACTCTTGGCACCTAAATTTAGATGACATTTGTCACACAAGACCATGTGGGATGAAATATTGCCATGAATAATCTTTGAGTAAGTTCTTTGAATTAAAAGTACTGTAAAACAACAGAAAAAAAATATTGAGGATGGGGGGATCCATGTGATGGTATAAAGTTTCAGTGTAAGCAAAATTTTAACGAACCACGCTAAAATAGCAGCACAACTACAACCCACTAGGTTGAAAAAATCAAATGTGGTGGAAAATCATCTCTATCTCTTCCTTGATGCTATTTAAAAACATCTTTCCCTAGTGTTTTTGTTCTTCTTTGTCATCTGTTAATTATGTTCTGTGACTTCATACCTACCCAAATGCCATGTTCTTCTCTCCAGATTTCTGCAGAAGGCAAATCCTCTTTTTTTTTTTCCAAAGCAATTACTCAAATCTCAGCCTTTCGATATAGTTGCTTTACCAACTTTTTGCATATCTTCAATTGTTTTTTATTTACCTTTGCACACATGTACAGATTTGTTTTCTTCCAATACTTATTGCAGTGGCTTCCTACCTGAAAATAATGTATTTTCCTCAGATCTTATAGGTTGGCCCTGGCCCTGGAAAGAATCGTAGAGACCACTCTTAGTTTTGCCTGAAAGAGACAGTTTTCTCCATTGTTTGTAGGTCTTTTACTTCTTTCTATTTTCTATTTTACAGTATCAGAAATCTCCTGTGTTTACAGAAGGCTGGAATATGTTGGTTATTTCCCCTGACTTTGTCTCCACGGAGTGTACTGTATTATCACATAGAAATACCTAAGCCAGTCTGTATTGTAATTCCTTAGGCTATAATGTAATTTAAATTCAAAAGATTCAACTGGGCTGGGCAAGGTGGCTCACATGCCTGTAGTCTCAGCACTGTGGGAGGCCGAGGAGGGCAAATCACAAGGTCAGGAGTTTGAGACCAGCCTGGTCAATGTGGTGAAACCCCGTCTCTACTAAAAAATACAAAAATTAGCCAGGCATGGTGGCGGGCGCCTGTAGTCCTAGTACACGGGAGGCTGAGGCAGGAGAATCGCTTGAACCTAGGAGGCGGAGGTTGCAGTGAGCCGAGATCAAGCCACTGCACTCCAGTCTGGGTGACAGAGTGAGACTCTATCTCAAAAAAAAAAAAAAAAAAAAAAAAAAAAAAAAAAGATCCAACTGAACAAAACTGAACATAGATCCAATTGGGGATAGAATAGGCCTTTATAAACATGCAGGCAAATTCATGAAAACATAATAGATTTGAATACATAAAAACTTAAGTTTTCTGTATAAGAGCAGTAACAACAAAATACTCATAAAATAATTAGGCAAATGAAAAACTGGCCAAAGTATTTGCCACTTTGAATAGATGAGTTCTAACAAATTAAATGAGAAAAATACGAATGTGCTGTGAGAAAGCAAAAGCATGAAGAGGGAATGAACCAGAAAAGAAATTTTATAGACATGAGGTATATGAAAAATGTTTAACGCTACTAGAAATTAGAGAAATAAACATATTTCACTTATCAAAATAGAGATATGCAGAAATGTATATATTCTCTCATATATGTGTGTATATATCTATGTATATGATATATATACATATCTATATACATACATATATATATATATATATATGTATGTGTGTGTGTATATATGTCTGTGAGGACAGAGAGACATAGGGGCACTTGCCCTGCTGGTGGGAATGACACTGGTACCACCTCTTTGGACGTTGTAACATTTTGGAAATAGGTTTCTAAATCCCTGAGTATGTTTTTACTACCTGGTTTAGTAATCCAACTTTTAAAAATGATCTTAAGAAACTAATTTACACAGTATAATAATTTAAACTGGGATCCATGCAAAGATGCATCTAGAAATTATGAATTGCAGACTTGATTATAAGAGCAAAAGTTTGAAAATAGTATGTGTTCAGATAAATAGAAAAGAGTTGTGAAAGAAGTTCCAAAGGTACCTACCTAAGAAGACTATCTGTAGCAATTAAGAAAACATGCTTTAAACAATACTTAATAATACAGGGTAATGTTTATTTTGACTTGCTTAGTGAAAAAGATGTTACAGAGTTGTATACACAATGTGATGCTAACTGGAATAAATTATATTTATAAATATTCACAGAAAACAAAGATAAGAAATACTCCAAAATATTAATATCAACTAACCTTTAATGGACATTGGGATTAGGAATGATTTCTATTTTTGTTTATACTGTTTTCTTCATCAGTGTATCTTGGAAAAAGATACACTTTGAAAATAAAACTTTAAAGACCATATAATCCTACCAAAATGACTAAGATATAATACAGTTTAGATGGAATATTTTTACTTGTTGTCCAGATATTTTCATTCACACTCCTAGCCATTAATCTATTCTTCTGTTTCCAGGACGTGTTCATGAAACTGTATTTCTCACTCAGAACTCAGAGAAAAGATGAAAGGCAGTTGTTACCTTTTCTTTTTACACAGGCAGTAAAATCTATTTTTAATGGTTCTGTTTTAAATCCCTGTTGTTAGAAACATTTATTTAACCTCTAACTCTGTTCTACTGAGACATTTTTGTTTACATCAGGCTAGACCTTGACCTTCCCAACCTCACACTCAGGGGAAACTTGTTGTTGTTGCTTTTAAAAAAGATGTGATTGAAATTGTTTTGGCTGGTTCTTTTAGATTTGGAAATAGCCAAGAGCTATTCTACTTTGGACTATTTGGGGAGACTTTATTTTCCCTCCTCTGGCTTAAAAGATTTCATTATAAAAGTGAAATTATACAGACAGTGAATAAGACAGGAACATGTCAAAACTTTTATTCCCCTGGAGCTTGAGTGGTAAAATGATCTTTTGCCACTGTGTGTCACTTCTTAGTTCTCTCCTCTTTTCTTGGAGGCATATTGGCATGCAGGCAGAGCTTCAGATATGGTCTTCAGGGTGCTCCAGATAATTTGAAAGGATGAGGGTTGGTGTCTAGTTTTAGTTAGCCAGCATCTGGCAGCCTTCCATAGAAACACCTAAAACGGCCTCAAAAGGAACTTGGAGTTAAGTCTACTCCACTTTGCAGAGAATACCAGGAGTCTGCTCATATGTTTGCTACTTAGTCTATGGAAAGTGAGAATATTGTCACTATGGAAAGGGTTTTTATGTGTGTCCAGGGAATGGTGTAGCAAGAAAGAATGAGTCCAAATCATTTTCATCCACCTTTCTAACTCCTTTCAGCCTCCCACCTCTGGGAGGATATTCTGAAGGTTACCACTATATCTATAGCTCTCTCACGTATTACAGACCACTCCCAGGGATACATGGGAATGACAGGGGCCACAAGAACCACCTCATGACCCCAACTCTGCTCACTATTGTGGTGTCTCCTGACCATTTAATACTGAGAATGTTTCATGTGTACTCAGGTGCAGTCCTACCAGTTACCACATGGTGCCCATATAATTTTTCCTCTCTAGGAAATTACAATTTCTTAAAGGATCCCTGGTTTTGTTTTTGTTTTTTAAGTGGAGCATGGCACTTAGAAGCTAAGATCTAGTGTTTAGTGTGCTCATTGTTACTGGGATGCCATTGCTTCTAGGTGTTGTCATTGGACAGAACTAGGAAATAGATGTGTATATATGTACATATAAATACACACACACACACACATATATATCTCCCACACACATACCTCTTCAGCGATCTGTATATCTTTCTGTGTGTATATTTGTCACAAAACCATATATGTATAGATGTATGTGTGTATTTATATATGTGTTCATTTCTCCAACACCTCAGGCTTCTTTGTTTTCTTGCTCCTCTTCCTCAGGTGTTGCCAATCCAATACCTCGGGCTTCTTTCTTTTCTTGCTCCTCTTCCTCAGGTGTTGCCAATCCAATAC
>NW_016804208.1:1564246-1568263 GCF_001698545.2 Rhinopithecus bieti | reverse complement strand
TGAGATGGAGTCTCACTCTGTTGCCCAGGCTGGAGTGCAATGGCATGATCTCAGCTCACTGCAATCTCCGCCTCCCAGGTTCAAACGATTCTCCTGCCTCAGCCTTCCGAGTAACTAGGATTACAGGTATGAGACACCAGGCTGGCTAATTTTTGTATTTTTGGTAGAGATGGGTTTTCAGCATGTTGGCCAGGCTGGTCTTGAACTCCTGGCCTCAAGAAATCTGCCCACCTTGGCCTCCCAAAGTGCTGGGATTACAGGAGGAATTTAAGTTAGTGCTAAGATGCATGTTACTGCTAAAATGTGAAATAAGAGTTGAAAAAAATAAGAGTATGGGTCACAGACGTGAGGAGTAATATTACAAAAAGAAAGAATGAATCTGAGCCTTAGATTGTAAGGAATTTGTGTTACTTCTGCTTTTATTTTGTTGTTGTTTTTGGAATGAGGCAAGGATAGTCAGAGATTACGGCAGTACAGGAAGAAGATATATTGAGCAAGAATATCAAATTTTGGTTTCTTTTCTGGAGGTCTATGTTATTACCTTCTGATTAGAAAGCTGGTGTTAGTCTGTTGCTCAGTGGATGGGGTGTTATTGTACCATTACACTGCTTCAACTACAGATCTTTTTTTCACTATTTCAAGTTAAATTTGTAAATATCTTACAAAGAAGGCAAGTGTGAGTCCCCTTTAGCTGGCACGTATCTCACTAGCATTATTATATAATGTAGCTTTAGAAATAATTTCAATTGGGATGAACTACGTATTTTCTTTTAGCTGTTAGTTTCCAAAACATGACTACAGTACCAATTGGCATATAATTTAAAGGCTGACATAAAATGCAAAAGAAAGGATTTAGATATTTAATATTTAATATCCCCAAAAGATTATGGTAATTATTTCTTTTTTAAAAAAGAGATGACTAGGAACTTGGTTGAGATATTTTTTTTCGGTGCAAGTGATCAATGAGGGAAACAAAAAGCATTCATTGCAGAGGAACATTGCTTATCACTCGTACTTTGAGGAATGCGGGGAAGCTTTCCAGTTCTGCGGATTTACTTCTTGTCTAATTCACTGTGTTTTAAAATGAGCAGCTTGGCAATATAGAAATTTAGACTCACGTTTCTATCTATAAATCATCAGTTTGTCCCTTATGTTGACAGTTGCTGTACAAAATCAGAGAATTTCAGAGTGTTCCAGCAACAAAATGTAAGAAATTTCAGAACACATAAATTTCAAGTGTTTTCTACCTACGTCAGCAACATCATTTTAGCAAAATACAGAGAAGACATTCAAGTGCCAAGATGGGAAATAAAATAAATAGGAAAACAGAATTCAAAATAGGGGGCATGCTTGGATAACCAAACTAATTATTGAGAGATGCCATTGTGATTTACTAAGCTGCTTGTTAGTTACCTAAGTGAAGACAAGTTGGAAATGTAAAGAAATAAGTGCCAAGTCCAAAACTGAGGATCAGACCAAAAAAGCACTATTTTGAGCAAATGCTATATCTTTCATCACTCAACTATTGAGCAGTTACAATAATGTAGGCCAAACACTATGAATCATTAGGGATAAAAACAAGATGAATATGACTTAGTTGACCTCCTCAAGGAACTTACAACTTGGTAGTGGTTTTGTGACTAGTAGCATTAGCACAACTTTTTAAAATGACCAGATTCAATTGAAGATGTGGATGAGGGAATAGGAAACAATCACATAGCTGATACACAATAGATTATGCAATAGGACCACCAACCTAACCACTTCCAGCATTTAAGAAGAAATATTCTTGCCCCCATTTTCCTCACAAATTTAACAGGAGAATCTGTGAAGCCCTTTGTGACCCTAAAAAGGAGCAAGCCAACATTTTCATGAATAGCCTATTCATATGCCAGGACCTGGACTTCTATATTGACTTTTACCATTTCCAATTATTTTTCACAAGTGATACCAAAGGGGTGAGGGAGTGAGAAAGAAAAAAAACTTCAAAATTGACTCTTAAAATCACATAGTTTCACTTTTCTCTTTCATTTAGTTTAAGTGCCTTGACTATTGCCTTTATATTGTACTTATCTGTAACGATCAGTAAAATTGATGAATAGCAGAAATAGTAAATTTAATAGATTGTGCTTAATATTTTGCTCTTGAGCTAATGTTCTTCTAAATTAGTTAGGTTTAAATGATTACGTCTTCCTTTACAACTGCCTCAAATTCTGTAACTCCTTGTACCTAGATTAAGGACATTTGAAGGAAATGTAGCAGCTGGAAAGAGCTGAGTGTTAGAGAGAGTAATATCTTAATGCATTGTTATTGCTTTATTGATCAGAATCGATTCTTTCCCTTGTTCATTTTCAAAGGTGCTCCCATCGTGACAGCAATTGTGAAAACCACCAAATTTCTCCTGCTTACAGATTTCTGTATTCATTTTCCATAAATTTTAACAGAAACCTCAAATCTTGCTACAAAATGTTTTAGCACAAGCATGAATTATTTTGGAGAGCTGGTTAATAATCCCTTTGGCTCAACTGCATTCCTCTTAGTTTATTGAATTTATGTGCTATGGTTAAATATATATATGTATACTTTCTGTGGCTATATATATAATCTTTGGTTTATGTGACAACGGATTCCCTGTTAAGAATAATTTAACAAATATGTCCTTTAAAAGATCACAATAATAGTGATGGGCATTATAGACACACACACACACACATACACACACACACACACAGTGATCTTCAGAGTACAGGAAAGAGGGCATCTGATGCATAGAAGATCATTTCCAGGCATTATCCTCAGGTGAAAATGGACTAGCAAGAGTAGGAAGGTAGCACTGTTTGGGTTGTAGGCAAAATTAACAATAGTATTTCCACAATCATTGTTCTCTTTTTGAATCCATGCTTTCTTCTGACTTTCTGAAAAACACCAGGGCTTTATTCATCTGTTGGCTCTGTATGTGATTTGCAGAGGTGTCATTGTTCTCAGCCACATCCTGTTTTCCTTTAGATGGCCTTTTAGGTTCAGTGGGAGTGACCAGAGGGTCAACTTTGTTGTCTCTTGTGATGGAGAAAAACACTGTGCAGTTCAAGAAAACTGTAAGCCAATTTTAACATGCTCCTTTTAGCTTGCAGTTTTGAAAATGAACTTTATTTTCCATTATCATTAATTGCTGTAAAAACTCATGGCTGTTAGATATTTCCTGGTGGATAGCATTTGTCAACTCTAGCGGAGGCAGAATTATTTGTGGTCAGTACTAGTCATTTTTCTACTAGGTACAAATCAATTTTCACTTTTCCCTTCTTTATACATGGTCACCTATTCTAAAACATTTGGGGAAAAGGGAGAGTTTGCCTTATTCCTGCTAGGCTGTTAGCCTTTATCCCTGTGGCTCTGGACTCAGCTCATGAAGAATTTCTGCAAGCTACGGGAAGACCTTAAAAACTGTGTAAATGGGGTGGGTCTCTTCACTCTTACAGCTTCACCCCCGCCTTCTGTCGTCTGGACATAAAACTATGTTTGAAGTTACAACATAAATGATGGTATTTAAAACTATGCAACATGGGCTTATTGTCATATAGTTCCAGAACCAGAAGCCACACAGTTAAAGCCTTTGCAATCTGTTGACATCCTCTCCTGGGTGCATCTAAATCTTGCGGTGCTTCCTCAGGTCTCTGACTTCCTTCCTTTGCTGAAGAAACCTCCACCCCAAAACAGTCTTGGTCTAGTCTTCATTCTGCCTTGGTCCTGCCATAGCACATTTCTCCAAATCTGGATGAGCACCCAGTGGGCTCTGCTTCACTGATGTCCTACAGAACAGGCCAAAGTGGCCATTGAACCCCAACCGAAGACCAGGCCCCTTGAGTATCTATCAGTGAAAGTTTTTAGGTAGGCACTTTTGGATTAAACTCACATTTCTCCTGAAGACTAACATTAATATTTGAATTTTTCAATCTAATTTATTAAAGAGAATATATATATTATATAGAATATATATATATGTATAACTCATCCTATAAT
>NW_016804208.1:1552147-1562647 GCF_001698545.2 Rhinopithecus bieti | reverse complement strand
TTCCTCAGGTGTTGCCAATCCAATACCTCGGGCTTCTTTCTTTTCTTGCTCCTCTTCCTCAGGTGTTGCCAATCCAATACCTCGGGCTTCTTTCTTTTCTTGCTCCTCTTCCTCAGGTGTTGCCAATCCAATACCTCGGGCTTCTTTCTTTTCTTGCTCCTCTTCCTCAGGTGTTGCCAATCCAATACCTCGGGCTTCTTTCTTTTCTTGCTCCTCTTCCTCAGGTGTTGCCAATCCAATACCTCGGGCTTCTTTCTTTTCTTGCTCCTCTTCCTCAGGTGTTGCCAATCCAATACCTCGGGCTTCTTTCTTTTCTTGCTCCTCTTCCTCAGGTGTTGCCAATCCAATACCTCGGGCTTCTTTCTTTTCTTTCTCCTCTCCCTCAGGTGTTTCCAAGCCAACATCTCAGGCTTCTTTCTTTTTTTTCTGCTCTTCCTGTTTGTAAAATCTTCTCTAGCAGTATAAAATTTAGCTCCCATTATCCTCAATGTATTTAATTATTTACTCAATCAATTTACTTTTTATTAAATGTAGTCGACCTTCCAACCACGATGGCTGTTGAAGAGATGCCATCAAGCTGGGATCTCTGCTTCTCCCTGCTGCAGCCTGTATCCAAGAATGGCTTGCTGACCTGCACCTCAGAGAAAGGAAGGAAAGAGAAGGGAAAATAGAAACAGAAGGTACAGCAACTTTTTAATAACTTTTTTCCTTATTCCTTTTGCTCACAGTAATTCTCACACTCTGCACCTGCTCCGAAGGTTTGACATCCCAATCCAAAGCACACTAACATTCATAAATATGAATTTTCTTTAATACTTTGTAAAATTACCACTTCAGATAGTTTTTTTAAAGCTTAATCTCTATATGTATTCACTCCATCCCCTGTAATATCCTTAACTTCTTGCTTTTTAAATCAAACATAGTAACTTTACCAAAAGAACAATACTTCATTTGACATTAAAATATACAAAATATGGTGCTAGAAAAACTTGACCTCACATGCAAAGATCTTCAACTGCCAGTGATAGTTAAGAATATGAAGGTAACTGTAGACTTTTCTCAAGTTCACAC
Organism: Rhinopithecus bieti; assembly: GCF_001698545.2. Taxonomy (NCBI): domain Eukaryota; kingdom Metazoa; phylum Chordata; class Mammalia; order Primates; family Cercopithecidae; genus Rhinopithecus; species Rhinopithecus bieti. Next base: position 1,561,576 of record NW_016804208.1, on the reverse strand, counting down.
TTCTGGTAAAGTCTGTGTGTGTGTGTGTGTGTGTGTGTGTGTGTGTGTGTGTGTGTGTGTGTGTGTGATTGCTGTTTTTCTTCTTTGTGGATTTTCCACCCTCTACATGTTTTGAAAACATCAGTGCTGAAAAACTAAGCTGTCAAGAAAAGGCTGTACATTGCTTTTTTGAAACTAGAATATGCTGATCCCTTCCTTGAGAATGAAAAAGGCCTCTCTTTTATTGGGCAAATTCTTATCCAAAGTTTTGACCCATAAGACACTTTAAATCTGTAGAAATTGCTAACAACACATTTTCTTTGTTTTCCAGACACAAAACTTCAGTGCATTTTCTAGCCTCCCTTGTCATTACACAAGGCCAAAGGAACATGGCTGTAAGTGATGTACAGCAACTACCTCCGAGCAATGTTCCCTCTACCCTATCTTTGCTCCTATGGTGGCCAGACGGGGAGCACTTAATAGAGAACTCCAAAACCTAATGGTAGAGCCACTATGGGGAAAACCTGGTTCCTGCTTGGGTAGGGTTCCCTCATTCCCTCCACTCCATTCCTACTAACCTGGACAGGACTGTGAAGTGTGCAAGTAATAGACATGGATCATTGAGTTTTGTTTGGTATTTTTTGTTATAATACTTACTATGATTAACAACATTTCCAAAACAAAATACCATGTGGGTTTCTACTAGGAATAAATCACAATGTTCACTGTTGGATAGATTTCTAGAGTGGCAGGGTATAGCAAAACTTGGCTGTCTAAGCAAAAAAAAAAATTTTTTTGAGATGGAGTCTCGCTCTGTCGCCCAGGCTGGAGCGCAGTGGCTGAGTAGCTGGGACTACAGGTGCCCGCCACCACACCCAGCTAATTTTTTGTATTTTTAGTAGAGACGGGGTTTCACCATGTTAGCCAGGATGGTCTCGATCTCCTCACCTCGTGATCTGCCTCCCTCGACCTCCCACAAGTGCTAGGATTACAGGCGTGAGTCACTGCGCCCGGCTGGCAAAATGTTTTTATTTTACTTCACTATGAAGTTTCCTTCAGCTTCAGTGAGAAACGTAGTGATACTTCTTAAGGTTCTGAAGCTTTGCAACCAGAGTTCCAAGCAAGGAGCTCAGATATGCCCAGTTTCAATGGCTTGTCTGGAGATAAATGACTCCACAGAAAAACAGTGATGGTCCCTTCTGTGAGCCAGCATACGGGTTCATGGAGCTCTTTCATGTCTGGTCAAGTGTAAATACTAATAAATGTTACTCTAACACCTCTTTGAGATGTATAAGGGTTAATATTCTTTCCAGCATGACCTAGTTTATTAGCAGGAATGACTAAGTAATAGGGAGAAGTAAACTCAATATCACTATGGTATTTCCTTTCCTTGGAAAGAGTTTCTGGCCGTGAAAGGTGAGCTCACTTGCATTTTCACTTCTGTCCATGAAATAAGGAGAATGACCAAGACATCACCTCGGTCATCTCGTTCACAGGTCATCTGTGCTGCTCTGCCTATTTGGGATGCTCCTAGTTGCCTTTTAATCCCTGGTTCTTTACCCCTTAGAGTAGACCCTGGGGCATTCTCTGTGGAGGGCTCTTGACACTGGAAATTCTTTCTTTGGTTGATCAAAGCTGGTGCAGCCTGACTCCACCCCAGGAAGCTGTGGCAGACGTGTCTGCTCAACCTGGCTTCCTGCCAGCCGGGGATTTACTCTGGGGTGAGTGGGGAGAGGGACTTTCATGTGAGGAGGGGATTTATTGTTGGCTGATGGGGTGTGGCAAGTGTGAAGGGCGGGAACCACTTCAGCTTCTTCTCTGGATTGTCTGTTTGTGAGGCAGAGTTTAATCTTTGCATGTGGGTTCCAAGGGTTTTGTGAAAAGTCAGGGCAAGTACTCAATTGGTGAACTTTAATGATCAACTGAAATGCTTTTTTGGAAGTGAAGTATGGACTTGTAAAAAGCAAGATGACAAAAGTTGAAGGTTTGCTGACTGCACACAGTAAAATACTGTTTAGAACCAAACAACTGGAGATAACATTCTGACACTCCTCATCTAGCTCCACAGACCTAGGGGAAGAATGGAAACTGCGGCTGGGTAACTTGGTATTCTGAAATTCTGCCTTCCTCTAAGGAAAGTCATTGAACATTAGAACTCTTCATAACTCAGTCTCTTCATGGTAACAATGGTAATGACACAAATGATGCATTGAATTCTATAAAATATACCATATCTCATGAAATTATTGTATTTTGAGAAAGACAGAAGATGACATTATATAGTGTTGGTCCAGGAACATTGAATGACTAGAATAGTAAGGTAGTCTGATAAATGATACCAGGATGTGGTTCTGAGCTCCGTGCTGTGTCAAGCATTCAGTATATGAACAGAAAAGAAATGTCATGGGGTTTAATTGAGTTTGATTCTAGAGCTTGAGAGAAAGCCAACATTTTTGCACTTTAGGAAATCTTTTATTTTCCTGGCCTTTATATTACCTTTTAAGCCTGCCAAGGGCAGGAATTTTACATAGGTCTGAATAATTGGCCCCCTCATAGATTTCATCTAGCAAATACTTGTAGTGTGGCTTTGATGCCAACTACTGGGCCATATGCTAAGGTATATACAAAATAAATATAAGCTGTGGTCCCTGCTCTCCGTATAGCAGGAGTTCCCATTTGCAGCATACATCTAAGAATTCAGGTAGGGTCAGTGCTTATTTGTAAATTAGAAAAGAGATGCTGTCTTAGGCGGTCACGGCCATGGCTGCACAGTTTGGTGACTGGAGAGTGGCCGCATTTCAGCCTTCCCTGGTTCCTTTATCCCTTGCTCTTGTGCATCTTTGTGTGCTTTGGATTCCATCATATCTTCAGGACCTGTGGGATATGTCTGCCAGGAACCTTAGTTGTGTGAGAGAACAAAAAAAACCTTCTAGCAGATAAATCATCCTAAGGAAAGAAAAATTAGAAGCAGAGAACTTTAATCCAACCCCAACACATCACAATGAAATAGACTGGGAGATTTCAGTGGCAGCATGGTGTCTGTCTCTAGACCTTTTGTCACTCTGTGAGTGAAAAACTGAAAGAGCTGTTTCAACAAAGCATTTTCTGTGGAAGAACATGAGGGAACAAGGGAGCACTTCTTGGGATCTTCCATATTAGAATACAGGGCAGAGATAGGTGAAGGTGGGGAGTGTGTATTGGCTTTAGCAGTGGGGTGGCCTCCGCAGGTTCAATTCAGTGGCCTAAGAAGTCTCTGTACAGATCAGCAACAGAAGATGGAGGCTTTGAGATGGCTTTAGAGTGGCTGAGTGATAACTTTTCCAGCACTGGATCAGCGAGGGAGAGTGGAAATTGTCACATCCCCAAATCATCATCTATGTATTGTTTGAAAAATTCCAGAAATAACTGGGAGAGGAGCAAGCAGGCTTAAGCACTAAATTTCCTGAAACTGTGACTTAAGGAAGTATCCTATGAATATTATGTGTTGCTGTATTGTGGCATTAGTTTTATGTCAGTGCAGAGGAAAATAGGGAAACCAGAACAGCACATACACATATGGAAAATGTCATACCATTGTAGATAACTTTTCCTTACTATAAGGTGTGGGATTAAAGACGGTAGAGGATCACAAAATGCAAGTTATCTGCATATATTCCATTTGGGTCAAATTTCACTGGTTGGAGATGACAGTGTATGAGACAGTAAGCAACTTCGCAGAATTAGTAAGTGGGGCTTCCTGGACAAAGCTCTGAAATCTCTGTTTTAATAAATGATAGGTAGGGAGAAGAGAAGAAAGGAGGAGTGGAGCGGGGAGGTGAGGAGACCAGTTGGTCGATTACGAGTGGAAGCTATGTGGAAGGGAATGTACTCTAAACTGAAAACCAAGATTCCCAGGTTCTCTGCCTAGTTCTGCTCCAGTTAGTAAAGTGGGTGTGGGATAATCAATGACCTTCTCTCTAAGCTTTGATTTTCTCATTTATTAAATGAATGGATTGAACTTACGCACTTTTAGATTTCCTCCCTGAGTCTGATGTTCACTTCTTTGTCTTTTAATACAGTTGTAGTTTAAAAAAGAGAGTTTGCCTATAAATCTTGTGAATGATTTGTGGCTTATTCTAATAGGATAGGACTGAAACCAAATTACAGTGTATCCCCATCAAAGAGTTTGCTTTCTGACTGGAGCTTTTTGACCTGTGGGTAGTTCAAGTCAAGGTTCTATAAGAAGACATTGAAGCCCTGTTTCTGCACTGCTGAGTGTATATGTTTTGCCACCTTTCCCACCCCTTCTTTCTTTCCTCTCTAGTTTCCTACATGTCAGTTCCTATTTCCCTTTTGGTCACTGTATAAACTTGTAGGACTTCTCCTAAGCCTACTAGATTGGCCAGGCATGTAGTTTGTGTTTTTGCACATCCTGCCAAAATAAGCTTGGTCATTTACCTCTGTTTATTTTTCCTTTGCAGACATCAGGTATTGTCTGCATTCCAGCGCCCACACAAAAGTAATATCTCCCCAATTAAGGCTGCAGTGTCTCTGATTGTTGCTAAGGTTGGTGGACTTGGAGTCAGACCAACCAGAGGCATTTATTAAACAGCAGCCAGTGACATTTGGTTCCTTCAAGAGTTTTCAAATTCTCTGCAACAGCAATTCAAGTGACATTTTCAATAAACAATCTTAGAGGAGAGGAGAAGAAAGGGGAGGAAAAGAGAGGGGAGGGAAGATGAGAGCAGAAGAAAGGAGGGGCATGGAGAGGAGTTGGAGGAATGAGGGAAGCTAAACTGTAAGAGAAGAAACCCAGAGAAAAACTGACACCTTTGCACATTTCTTTCCAGCAAAATTATTAGAATTTTGCCTTTATAGGATATTGATATTCTAGTTTTTGATCAAATTGCATTTTCAACATTAAAAAAATTAATTTTAGGTTGATTCTGGTATCTGATGTTTTGGTAGTTCACAAAACATCGGTTCTCCCTGCCCTAAGAACATTTAGGTTCTTTTTCAGGATCTTCTTTTGGAAGCAACGTTCCAGAAACATACCTCCTTTCAGAATCTTCATTGACACCTTGACTTCCATATACCTTTGTAGTTTCAAGTCAAGCTGATTTTTTGGGTCTGTTTTCAATGCTTTTCCACAGAAGTAGCCTTTGCATACAGCTGCATCACTATTTACAAAACACTGCTATTCCTATAGCTAGAATTTTATCTATTCCTTATTGAAAAGAGGTCAAATGCTGAGACTATACACATATTTTTCTTATATTTCTTTTTCAACTTTTAGGTTCAGGAGGTACATGTGTAGTTTGGTTACATGGGTAAGCTGTGTGTTACTGGGGTTTGTTATACAAATGATTTAATCACCCAGGTAGTGAACATAGTACGCGGTAGGTAATTTTTTGACTCTCACCCTCCTCCTACCCGCTATCCTCAAGTAGGCCCCACTGTCTGTTATTCCCGTTTAGCTCTCACTTATAAGTGAGAACGTGCAGTATTTGGTTTTCTGTTCCTATATTGATTTGCTTAGGATATTGGCCTCCAGTTGCATCCATGTTGCTGCAATGGGCATGATTTTGTTCTCCTTTATGGCTGTGTAGTAGTACATGGTGTATATGTACCACATTTTCTTCAGTCCGCTGTTGACGGACACCTAGGTTGATTCCATGTCTTTGCTATTGTGAATAGTACTGCCATGAACATACATGTGCATGTGTCTTTATGGTAGAATGACTTATTTTCCTTTGGGTAGATACCCAGTAATAAGATTACCAAGTCAAATGGTAGTTCTGTTTTAAGTTCTTTAAGAAATCTCCAAACTGCTTTCCAAGGTGGCCAAACTAATTTACATTTTCACCAGCAGTATATAAGCATTCCCTTTTCTCTGCAACCTCATCAACATGTTATTTTCTCATTTATAGCCATTCTGACTGGTGTGAGATGGTATTTCATTGTGGTTTTGATTTACATTTCTCTAATGATTAGTGATGTTGAGCATTTTTTCACGTGTTTGTTGGTCATATGCATGTTGAGAAGTGTCTGTTCATGTCCTTAGCCCATTTTTTAAAATGAGGTTGTGTGTTTTTTGCTTGTTGATTCATTTAAGTTCCTCATAGATTCTGAATATGAGACCTCTGTCAGGTGCATAGTTTGCAAATGTTTTCTCCCATTGCTAGGTTGTCTTTTTACTCTGTTCATAGTTTCTTTTACTGTGCAGAATCTCTTTAATATAATTAGGTTCCACTTGTCCATTTTTGTTTTTGTTGCAATCGCTTTTGGAGACTTCACTGTGGAATCTTTGCCAAAGCCTATGTCCAGAATGCTTTGTCCTAGGTTTTCTTCTACCGTTTTTATAGTTTTAAGTCCTTTATTTACGTCTTTAATGCATCTTGAATTAGCTTTTGTATATGGCAAAATGTAGGGGTCCAGTTTAAATCTTCTGCATATGGCTAGCCAGTTATTTCAGTACCATTTATCGAATAGGGGGTCCTTTTCCTATTGCTTGTTATTGTCTATTTTTTTGAAGATCAGAGGGTTGTATGTGTGTAGTTTTATTTCTGGGTTCTTTAACCTGTTTCATTGGTTTATGTGTCTGTTTTTGTGTAAGTCCCATGCTCTCAAGGAGCTTCCTTACCTTCCATTTTCTGCATTCTGTGTCTGTCGTTTTAGCCACTTCAGTCTGGTTAAGAATCATTGCTTGGGAGCTCAGGCAGTCATTGGAGGTAAGAAGACACTCTGATTTTTAGAGTTTCCAGAGTTTTTGCTGGTTCTTTCTCATCTGTGTGGGTTGATGTTCCTTTAATCTTTTGAAATTGCTGTCTTTTGGATGGGTCTTTTTGCTTTTATGTTCTTTGATGCCCTTGAGGTTTTGAATGTGATATAAATTTGGTTTAATCGATTGGCTTCATTTCTGGATACTTTCAGGGGGCCAAGGCTCAGTTCAGCATTCCTGGGCTATGTGATCTAAATCTCAGGGGCTGGGACCTGTGCCTTTGTTCTCTGGCTCCTCAAGGTTAAGCACCTGCTGTGCTGGAGGGGCCGAGGTGTTCCCAGTCCACTGGCAGCAACATCCCCAACAAAGGCTATCAGCAAAAGTGGGGCAGTGGTGAGACCCTACGTGCATGTACACCAGCACATGAGAGTCCCAGGGAAGGCAGAGGTCCTCGTACACACAGACACTGGTGGGGCAGTGGTGGGTCCTCCTGCATGTGCTTACTATCAAGCGGGCAGAGTGAGGTTTGGGTGGGTGCATTGTTGATGGGGGTCCACCTGCAAAAGCACTACAATGGTTAGATGGACTCTCCTGGCAAAAGAGCAGTGGTGGTGGCTGCAGTCAAGCTGAGGCTGCACTGTAAGGGGATGCAAACAGACAGGAACCCCGGGAGAGTGTGGCAGACAGGTGGGCGCTCAGATCAGACATTCCCTGTCCCATGGTAAGATAGCCCTGCTTTGTCCATATCTGGTAGCCAACAAAGGCTAGGCCACTTAGAGGGGTATGGCACACCTTGGGGTATGGGCTCCCATGGTTATGCTTCACTGTAGTCATTCCCAGGCCAAACCCTCTACGTTCCATGCAGACTGGAGTTCTGCCTCTGCCAACTCTATGGGCAGTTCTCCCTGTCAACTCAGATGCCAGTGGGGTTCATGGGGTCTTCTGCAGCTAGCATCCCAGAGGTCCGTGGCAAGAGTGGGTCACTCCATGCCTATTTCACTCACCCCTTCCCTAGTTGTTGCTCAGGGCCAGGAAGGAGTCCTGGTGCTCAGCAACCCTGTGCAGGGTTTCCAGCCTCCTCACCTTTTAGCCTGGGGTCTGCATCTTCTCTTTGTCCACTCTCAGTCCCTTCATTGCAAAGATCTTTCAGAGTATGCTAGTCTACTTGATGGCCTTGTCTCACTCAGTAGGAGTAGCTCTTCCTGGCCACTTCTAGTCGGTAATCTCAGCTCTCCCTGCTCCATATCCTTCTTAAATTAGATGTTTTTCAGTTGCCTGTAAACTACCTCAAATATTGTGCAAATACTCTCATGTTCTCTGTTGGGAATTAGGTGAGCCCTATCATTCTTATTCGAAAGTTGTAATAGAGAAAATGGAGAAGGATTATGTGGTTTGAAGATCAATTGACCAATATCTATACTGATGACAGGAGAAAAAATGTGATTAAATGAAGGCAAAATAACTTTTTTCTTATGATATTGAAAATAGGAGATAGTGAAATACTGTGTCCAGCTGACAAGTGTTGTCAAATTTGGTTTCACATACATCTTCCATATAATGGTAGTAAGAGACACAAATAAAACTGTTTGGAATGATTTCATAAGGATTTAGATCTGCATAAGCCTAGAGGGAGAAATTTAATCAAGTTGACTTTCTGTTGTATATAAATATAAGCAATATTGTCCAGAAGCAAGTGGATGCTGCTCATGGTTTTCTGTTTTTATGGAAAATTAGTAAAGAGAGAATAACATAGGAAACAAAAATTTTAATTACCTACTATGTGCCAGTCTTGTGTTTTCAATTCCTTCACTTATCCTTACACAAACCTCCCTAGGGGAGTTACCATTATCCTCATTTTACACATGAGGATACCAGCTGGGAGCCATAAAGCAACTGGTCCAAAATCACATAGCTAGAAAATGGCACAGCCAAAATTTTAACTGAGATCAGCTTGACTTCAGAACTGTCTTCTATCTACCTGATAGCCTGTCATAATTTTTGTATTTAATCATTCACTTTCTTCTTGTTTTAGAGAAATTATGGAGGATTTAATCACCAAGACCTGTGCAATTCCATACAATATGTTAGTTACCATTCTAAAATCATTTTAGTATTGAACAGTTCACGAAACTGATTACAATTCACCAAATACTGAAATGCTTTCTCTGGAGAGCCAATGGGCCATTCTGTTCTGAATCCACAGTGTATTGTTAGCTACTGTTCAAGTTTGGTTATTGCCAAATATGTCTTTGGGAACATTCCCTAAATATGATAGAGTCTTTACTAACTTATTAACATCTGAGGAGTTGGGAAATTCTGAAAGCCTTGTTAATGCTGAATCAATTGAAAATATAAAATAGGTGATACTGTCTCCTGCTTTGGGAGAGGGTAAGTGGTTACAACAAACTCACAAAGATAGAGAAATAAACTTCAGAAGTATGGTTTCAATCACTGTTGAAAACAATGTACATCTATGTGAGATGCTATATGAAAATCTGGAGCAATGACTTTCCTGGCAGCTGTGAAAAAGTTAAGGCGGCCGGGCGCGGTGGCTCAAGCCTGTAATCCCAGCACTTTGGGAGGCCGAGACGGGCGGATCATGAGGTCAGGAGATCGAGACCATCCTGGCTAATACGGTGAAACCCCGTCTCTACTAAAAAATACAAAAAACTAGCCGGGCGACGAGGCGGGCGCCTGTAGTCCCAGCTACTCGGGAGGCTGAGACAGGAGAATGGCGTGAACCCGGGAGG
>NW_016804208.1:1547348-1551927 GCF_001698545.2 Rhinopithecus bieti | reverse complement strand
AAAAAAAAAAAAAAAAAAAAGAGAAAAGAAAAAGTTAAGGCAAGGCACCAATCAGTAGATCTCCAATTCCTTGGGTGCTCTTCAGGAAAGGTATTTCTTACTGCAGTCTCAAAATCAAAAGACAGAAACAGAAGACACACTACAATTATTATCATCATAAAATTCCATGAAGTATCCATTTAAAAGGATAAAATTTCTTGTAACAACTAGGTTTCTGAGCCAAGGATGATTGAAGTTACATATTTTTTAAACACACATGTAATTCTTTTACATCTTAGAGAAACTTTGGACAAAAAATTGGGAAATATACACATGAAATATTGATTCTAATCCCTGGTGAGTAATCAGGTTAACCCTATTGGTAGAATAGGGTTGAGATAATTAATAGGTGAATGTTCCAAAATGAGTAAATGAATCCATTATAATACATTATGTCACAATCCTATCTTTGCTACCATCACTTTAAAATAAAAATAACATTTAACAAGTTCTGTGCCATGAAGTTGAAAATAGAATGTTAAAGATTGTCATTATTTCTTCTTTGGGAAGGCTTGTGACTGATAAGATAACTATTGCCTAAACTATTTTAGTATGTGGAATTGGCACAGATAAATTCTCTGCTCTATGTACTAATTACTGTAATTTGATCATTATAATGATTATAATTTCATATTCACTTTATATGAGATACTCTTTTAACACTGCCTGTCACATCATAGTAAATTTGCTTGCAAGATTGTTTTGGGGGGAGAAACTATTATATCTTATCAACAATGCCTTTAGTAGCTTAATTATGATATGCCTTCAGGATTTTTGTAACACCTGTTATAAAGCCTGTTTCCTGAATGAGAATGTTATATTTCTAAGAACTGTATGAAGATACTACTTTAAATGAATTGCCAGTTGCATTTCTAATATTTATATGAGAACAATTATTAAAAACAACATAAAATTTCAAGGAGATACTTATTAATAATGGCTATCCATATAATGATAGAATACTACACATTTACAAAAAGAATGAGGAAAGTCTATGTACTGAGTTAGAAAGATTTCCATGGTATATTGTGGGATCAAAAAAGCAAAGTGGAAAACAGTGTACGTAAAATATATTTTGATACAAAATAGGGGATACATAAAATTGACCTCTATTGTCTTTTCATAAAAAAATAACTCTGGTAGGATAAATAAGAAAGTAGTAAGAATGGTTTCCTGAGAGTAAGAAGAAGGGTATACGTGATAACTGAATGAATGGAAGATGGGGTTAAAGAGAATCTTTCACTGTACTCTTCTCCTTAGTCATTGTTGATGGCTCCTGGTGCCATGAGAAGTTTTTGATAGTCATAATCACTGTATTGATCTTTCTTTTATTCCTTTTGGATTTCAAGTCATACATACAAAAGTCTTTCTCTTTTGTCATTTTATCACTTGTATAATTTTATCACTTGTATCACTTGTATAATTTATCACTTGTATAATTGTATAATACGATTTTAGGTCTTATGTTTAAGTCTTTAATCTATCTTGAGTTAATTTTTGTATAAGGTGTGAGGAAGGGATCCAGTTTCAGTTTTCTGCTTATGGCTAGCCAGTTTTCCCAACACCATTTGTTAAATAGGGAATCCTTTCCCCATTGCTTTTTATAATTATTGTATTCATTTTTAGTTTATTATGGTGCATTTTATTATGAGAAGTTGTGGTTACCCAGTTGTCCCAACACCAGTTATTGAATAGATTACCACTTACCTGTTGATTGGAGATACTATCTTTGTCATGTATTAAATTATCTGTATTTGAACTGTTTATTCCATTACAGTGATTTGTCTGTGAATGTGCCCCTATTTCTTTCTTTTCTTTTCTTTTTCTTTCTTATTTGTGTATGTGTTTGTTTTTGAGATGGGGCCTCACTCTGTTGCCCATGCTACAGTGCAGTGGCACAAGCACAGCTCACTGCAGCCTCAAACTCATGAGCTCAAGTGATCCTCCTACAGCATCACAAAGTGCTGAGGTTATAGCCATGAGCCACTGCACCTGGCCTCATGTTTTAATTACTAAGACTTCATGCTTTAACATTGATATGTCTATAGGTCTAATCTGCCCTCATTGTTCTTCTCTGTCAGAGGTTTCCTGGCTTTTAAAATGTATTTTTATAATTGTCTAGTTTAAACATGTTGGTCTTTTAATTGAGATTGTCCTAAATTTATAAATTTACCCTTATAATGTTGAGTATTCCTGTCCCCAAACCTGATACGTCTTTCTATTTACTCAAGTGTCTCTTTGGCATTTCAGTCATGTAGTACAGTTTTCGCTATGTGGGACTAGAATATTTCTTATTCATTTCTAGTTTTTTTTTTTTTATTATACTTTAAATTCTAGGGTACATGTGCAGAACATGCAGATTTGTTACATAGGTATACGCATGCCATGGTGGTTTGCTGCAACCAACAACCCGTCATCTATATTAGGTATTTCTCCTAATGCTATCCCTCCGCCAGCCCCCCACCCCCTGACAGGCCCTGGTGTGTGATGCTCCTCCCCATGTCCGTGTGTTCTCATTATTCAACTTCCACTTTTGACTGAGAACATGTAGTATTTCATTTTCTGTTCATGTGTTAGTTTGCTGAGAATGATGGTTTCCCGCTTCATCTATGTCCCTGCAAAGGACATGAACTCATCTGTTTTTATGGCTGCATAGTATTCCATGGTGTATTTGTGCCACATTTTCTTTATGCATAGTATTCCATGGTGCATTTGTGCCACATTTTCTTTATCCAGTCTATCACTGATGGGCATCTGGGTTGGTTCCAAGTCTCTGCTATTGTGAACAGTGCTGCAGTAAACATATGTATGCATTTGTCTTTATAGTTGAATAATTTATAATCCTTTGGGTATATAACCAGTAATGGGATTGCTAGGTCAAATGGACATTTCTAGTTCTAGATCCTTGAAGAATCACCACACTGTCTTCCAAAATGGTTGAATTAATTTATATTCCCACCAACAGTGTAAAAGTGTTCCTGTTTCTCTACATCCTCTCCAGCATCTGTTGTTTCTTGACTTTTTAATGATCACCATTCTAAGTGGTGTGAGATGGTATTTCATTGTGGTTTTGATTTGCATTTCTCTAATAACCAGTGATGATGAGCTTTTTTCATATTTGTTGATCACATAAATGTCTTCTATTGAGAAAGGTTTGTTCATATCCTTTGCCCACTTTTTGATGGGGTTGTTTGTTTTTTCTTGTAAATTTGTTTACATTCTTGGTAGATTCTGGATATTAGCCCTTTTTCAGATGGATAGATTGCAAAAATTTTCTCCCATTCTGTATGTTGCCTGTTCATTCTGTTGACAGTTTCTTTTGCTGCACAGCAGCTCTTTAGTTTAATTAGATGCCATTTGTCAATTTTGGCTTTTGTTGCCATTTGTTTTGGTGTTTTAGTCATGAAGTCTTTGCCCATACCTATGTCCTGAATGGTATTACCTAGGTTTTCTCCTAGGGATTTTACGATTTTAGGTCTTATGTTTAAGTCTTTAATCTATCTTGAGTTAATTTTTGTATAAGGTGTGAGGAAGGGATCCAGTTTCAGTTTTCTGCTTATGGCTAGCCAGTTTTCCCAACACCATTTGTTAAATAGGGAATCCTTTCCCCATTGCTTTTATTTATTTATTTTTGTTCAGGTCTGTCAAAGATCAGACAGTTGTAGATGTGTGGGGTTATTTCTGAGGCCTCTGTTCTGTTCCATTGATCTATATATCTGTTTTGGTACCAGTAACATGCTGTTTTGGTTACTGTAGTCTTGTAGTATAGTTTGAAGTCAGGTAGCGTGATGCCTCCAGCTTTGTTCTTTTGACTTAGGATTGTCTTGGCTATACGGGCTCTTTTTTGGTTCCATATGAGATTTAAAGTAGTTTTTTCTAATTCTGTGAAAAAAATCAGTGGTAGCTTGATGGGGATGGCATTGAATCTATAAATTACTTTGGGCAGTATGGCCATATTCATGATATTGATTCTTCCTATTTGTGAGCATGGAATGTTTTTTCATGTGTTTGTGTCCTCTTATTTCCTTGGGCAGTGGTTTGTAGTTCTCCTTGAAGAGGTCCTTCCCATCCCTTGTAAGTTGTATTCCTAGGTATTTTACTCTATTTGTAGCAATTGTGAATCATGAGTTCACTCATGATTTGGCTGTTTGTCTGTTATTGGTGTATAGGAATGCTCGTGATTTTTGCACTTTGATTTTGTATTCTGAGACTTGCTGAAGTTGCTTATCAACTTAAGGAGATTTTGAGCTGAGACGATGGGATTTTCTAAATATATGATCACGTCATCTGCAGGGACAATTTGACTTCCTCTTTGCCTAATTGAATTCCCTTTATTTCTTCTTTTTTTTTTTTATCATTATAACTAGCAATATTTATTTGTCACTATAAGCAAGGGTAAGCTGCAAAAACACATAAGCCCCAGATTTCAATGACTTAATATAAAAAGTTTATTTTTTACTCTAGCAAGGGCTGTGCTCATCCCAGCTGGTAGAGATTCCATCTTTTTTTTTTTTTTTTTTTTTTTTTTTTTTTTTTTTTT
>NW_016804208.1:1537776-1544077 GCF_001698545.2 Rhinopithecus bieti | reverse complement strand
CTATGCAGCCATAAAAAAGGATGAGTTTGCATCCTTTGTAGGGACATGGATGCAGCTGGAAACCATCATTCTTAGAATTCCCTTTATTTCTTTCTCTTGCCTAATTGCCCTGGCCAGAACTTCCAATACTATGTTGAATAGGAGTGGTGAGAGAGGGCATCCTTGTCTTGAGCTGGTTTTCAAATGGAATGCTTCTAGTTTTTGCCCATTCAGTATGATATGGCTGTGGGCATTTCTAAGTGTTTTAAAACATTTGCAGCTTTAAAAAATTGACTTATCAGTCACACATTCAAACTGGTTTTTGTTTATGTATATGAAAGCAATCATTTTTTGATTGTTTATGTTGTACTTCTCTACCTTTCTAGATTTCCTTATTGCTTGTAATAGTTTTCGTATTGGGTCTCTTGGATTTTCAGGTATACTATCATATTGCCTGAAAACTGATAATCCATTCCTGCTTTTTCACTTTTCAGGTCTCTAGTTTCTTTTTCTTATCTAATTGCAATGGTTAGTTTAATAAGCTCCTTTAAAAGATTCTGCAAAGACTAGCCAATGGAATGAAGGTTACAGCAACAGGGTCTAGGTAAAATAACCCATTATATATGCACTATTTTAAATAACTGTTTTGGCTATATCAGTATGACCTGTTAGAGATATTTCTTGAGGTAGTATTTCTAAGAAATGAAAATTTATTTCACCGGGTTTTTGAATCATCTTTAGTATATCAAACTGGAGCTTTCCTTGGAGGCCATGTTACAAATGGCCATGATTCAACTGAAGTAATTTAAAGGAAGATGCACAGACAAACTAGAGATTTTAGCAGTTATCCAGTTAATTCCTCTTTTCCACAGACTACATTTACTAAATGTGATTGCTGCAAAATCCCCAATCCCGCCCTTCACAACTTTAAAATTCAGTTATTATATTTGAACATATCCATAGTGAGTTTAAGAATGATTTTCCTCATCAGTGGCAGCAAGATTGCCTGGTATATTGTGTGATGATATTGATATTTGTATCTATATTTAGCCAATTTGGGGCTGAGTTTGGTTCCAATATGAAACAAAAAGTATTTGATAATTAAATAAAATGAATGTCAACCAAGCTCACAGTTGCTAAGTTTAGGAATTCTTTATTCAAGAAGAAAAAGATTAGCGAATACTTGTGAAAATCCACAGCTGGAATTGCAAGACTGGTTTTCCACAATTAAAATTTACAAATGTTCTTACTGGCACAATCTTCAGCATATTTGATCGATGAGGAAGTTTATTGTGGAAAGAAAGGCATAGTAATGATAAGAAAATGTCCTACCACTACCAAAGTTAAACAGAGTACAGTGTCTTCTCAGGCTCTAGGGCCATGAAGGCCCTACTCTGGTTTGAGGAGCACTTAACTTGTAAAAGGGTTGATTTTCCTTAAACGTCTTGAAACTCACATCTGGACAAAAATGAAGATCAGTAAACCTGCCAGGAAACAAGAAAGCAGGTTCAAAGTAAAACTTGCCAGCTGTGAGTTCTTGCAACCTGATTCAGTCCACTGTCTTTGTAGCTTGAGAAAAAGTTGCCAGCTTGGCAACCTGATGAAAGTTGCTCCTACTTTAAGCTCCCATATTTAGCCCAACTCTCAACTTGCAAATCTACAGGAAACCAGCAGGATAGAACATCCATTCAATCATGAAAATCCACCATTGTAGCTTACTAGGATGAGTGTTTGTTACTCACGATGTCTACCAACTTGGTAACACCAAGGTCATCTCTCAATTTCAGAGCATGTACATTTTGACCTACTGTTCAACTAGACTTCCAATGATGAATGGAGGGTGATTTCTACCAGGTGAAAATCTTATTTATCTATCCTAGACTGTGGGTAAAAAATCCTGGATGAGAGCCAAAAGATACACGAACTGGATTATATATTCTCAGAAGAATTTGTAAATCAAGTGATTGCTGATTTGTAAAGAGGTTCTCTTGAGATGTGTGTGTGTGTGTGTATACACATGTGTGTGTGTGTTTTTGTTTAACTTGTCTATCAATGCTGTGCAGTTCCAGGTTTTGTAAATTATCAAATATATAGTCACTACCTATTGAAAAGACTAAATATTGGCTTGGAGGCATTGGCTAAACTTTACCATAGTTCTTTTCATAATTAGATTTTTTTAAACCTAGCCCCACATGCTGCTACTTTTATCATGATGCAGGAGGGTCTAGTTAAGTTATGCTATATGCTTTTCAATTAAACCATAACTTTCACATGTGCATTTTGTTGTGCTTACCAACATTAAATAAATGGATAACACCTGAATAAATTTAATATCCCAGCGTTCACTCATTCTGGGAACTAACTTACAAGTGAGAGGTTTTTCATTTTAGTTCAGTTGAGAGTTTTACTGAGTTGAAGTAAAGCAGTAGTTCCTTAAGCATAACCTCTAAAAACAGGTAATAGTAAAATACATACTAGTATTTATGACTGACCCATTTCTCAACCCATTTAAATCTGGAAAGATATGTAATAAATGTGAGTCTAGTTTATACACTTAGGCTATTCATATATACAGTAAAGCTCTTTCATAAAGCTTCTTATCAGGGGAAGTGTCTTAGAAAGGAAATGGAAAATTATGGGCATAGAGTTAGTACATAAGATTTTCAGTCTTGCATTTTACATTTATATCTCCTTATTTGTGCTAAAAGACATAGCTACTGACAATAACACTGTACATGTGTATAAAGTGGTCCAAGAGACATGTATTACGAGCACTTCTTGGAACCTAAGAACCCTGTGGCCTCACTTTACTGTTGATGATATTTTTCATGATGAAGGTGATTGGCAATGACAATCAATCTGAAGTTTCTCATTTTTGAAAGTTTTAACACCGATTTTGATTAGGTATATCTGTTGTGGGGCCTTGTGCACACAGGTGTTTAGCCAATATTGGTTAAAAATGATCACTACCTGCTGAATAAAATTAAATACTATGCACAATGTAGATGCTGATAAATTTGATGAAGAAACTAAATATGCCTGTGAAAGAGCTAGATCTTGCAAACTGTAGTCTGTGAATGACTTGTCTTCTGGGGTGTTGATTAAAAATGAAAATTCCTAGCATGTACCTAAGACTCTGTGATTTCTAACTATGAGCCTGGGAACCTCAATTTTAACAACTCCTTTGGCAAATACTTCTGCACTGAAATGCTCGATAACTATTAATCTTTAGCTCTTGGATTCTTAAAATAATATTTCAAATTACATAGAGGTTTGTTTTCATTTATACCACTGGAAAAAAACCACAAAAGATGATTTTCAATATCAGATTCTAAATTCTTTACTCACATGGTTGAAATGATTCCAACCTGGTACCTGAAGTATTAAACTGTGTCTGTAAGAATTCTTAAAAACATAGCAGGAAACAGAAATATTCTCAATGGTAAATATCTGGCTTTTAAGGAAGATCTGGAGTTTTGATTATTTGAAAAAAAACCTACCAGTAGGTTTAGTGATAAGTGAGCATAAAAGTTTTTTAGTTAATGCACTAATGCAGAGCTCCAGAAGAAAAAGACTACAGCATTGAGTGAAACATTTTTACTTTTCTACCATAAGCAGCAGGAGAATACATGGAAAGCATAGTTGGAGAAGTGGTAGAATTAAATGCAACATAAAATGACATCATAGTACTATTTCTCAAATATAAAAAGCAAAAGCAAGTCCCCAAAAAGAAGGTCTGGGATGGAAGAAAATCTCCTAGCATGAGGGAGGCTAGGGAAGCTGTTCGATGATACCTGAAATTTGGTTCACTTTTAGAAGGAATTGATGTACTGCATGCATCCAGGGGAGAAAGCAGGGCTTATGAAAAATGGTTAAAAGAAATCTGGATGCTTTGTCTGATAATGATGAATTTTGACCTAAGTGTGGAAAAGACGAAGTTAGGAATGAGAGATGAGGACTCAGGCAGGGGATGGGAGTGGTAATGTCAGATCTAAACTGAGAGCTATCCTCAAATACTTAAAGGGTTATCATAGGAAGAGTGGTTAACTGCATGTGTGGTTTGAGAATAAAACATGAAGATGAAAGGGTAGAAGTAATGGGGAAATTGAATATGAAAAAACTTTCTTAAATCAATAAAACTTATCCCATTAACAAAAAATAAGAAAAAGAGTAAAAGAATAAACAACCACCACCACCAAAAAAAAGAAAAAAAAAGAAAAAGTTATCCGACAAAGGAATAGGATGACTATGAATTAGTGACTTTCCTATCTTGGAAGTATTTAAGTATATCTGGAATGTTTATTAGACAGTGCTTCTTAAACTTTACCATGAGTATGGATCATGTGAGGATCATGTTAAAATGCAGATTCTGGTTGAGAAGGTCTGAGGTGAGACCTGAGATTCTGCATTTCCAACAAGGCTCCCAGATTTGGCTGAATCTCAAAGGAAATGAAATCTGCAATAACTCAATTTTGCAAATAGTAGTAACATTGAAAGAACCTGGGAATGAATTTCTAGAGACCTAGTTTTGAGTCCTGCCTCTACTTAGTCATGTAAATTAACAGTCTTCTCTCAAGCCTGACAGTCCCACAATGGAGGAGAACATGTGCTCCTTTTTCCACCTGACCTCTTTGACTCTAAACTGACAGTTTCAATTTTTTTTTCTTTTTTCTTTTTTTTTTGAGAAGGAGTCTCGCTCTGTCACCCAGGCTGGAGTACAGTGGCCAAATCTCAGCTCACTGCAAACTCCGCCTCCCGGGTTTACGCCATTCTCCTGCCTCAGCCTCCCGAGTAGCTGGGACTACAGGCGCCCGCCACCTCGCCTGGCTAGTTTTTTGTATTTTTTTAGCAGAGACGGGGTTTCACCGTGTTAGCCAGGATGGTCTCGATCTCCTGACCTCGTGATCCGCCCGTCTCGGCCTCCCAAAGTGCTGGGATTACAGGCTTGAGCCACCGCGCCCGGCCGGTTTCAATTTTTTCTTCTGATAATACATGTGTACATATGCCCTAGAGGTGACATTTTAAAATTTGCTGCTTCCAATTTATTTGGTTTGGGTAAAACAGACTTAAGCACATAAGAATTATATGTAAAGTATGAGTAAATAGACTCTAAGCAAGTGTACAAAGATTCCTAATAGGTCACGAGGATAAATGTAATAACACCATTTTTGCTCTTCAAGAGCCTTTAAATGTACTTTCAAGGTTGTTTTGTTTGTTGTTGCAGAGGGAGGGTGGAGCCTGCTGGAATTTCTAGAAATCTAATTTTTGATAAGTGGGGTACTTCTTTATCATCCTGATGATGATAATAACAGTAACTGTTTTCTATTTGGCTTGGTTCTCCTTCTTGTTTTCTTTTCTGTCTTCTAAAAATTCATTAACCTGAATTACTAATAGAATGGGGAGGTACTAGGATGGGGGTAGGCAAAATGGAGTTGATACCAAAAAAAAGTTAGATGTCAAAGTAAAATATTTAGATGTAATTCCATGTTTCAGTTGAAGGTGTTGGAACTCTGAGGCTAAGAGGTACTATTACTTTAGAGGGCTAGTTAGAAGCAAGACTCAGAAATAGGTCTCTAGAAATTCTTCCCACATTCCTTTAATGTTAGTACTATTTGTATAATGGCATCATTGCAGGTTACTTTTCCTTTTGGAGTGACAGTGCAATAAGAACCTGTGGTTTATTCTTACTACTTGACATCTTTAGATCACACTCATAGTCTGATTTTTAGGAGTCAGAAGAAACAAAGACAAAATTATGTGTCTTACAGAGCACAGAAAACATGAATATAGGCTGGGTGTGGTGTCTCACACCTGTAATCCCAGCACATTGGGGGGCCAAGGAGGGTGGATCACCTGAGGTCAGGAGTTCAGGACTAGCCTGGCCAATGTGGTAAAACCCTGTCTCTACTAAAAGTACAAAAATTAGCCAGGTATGGTGGCGGGCACCTGTAATTCCAGCTGCTTGGGAGGCTGAGGCAGGAGAATCACTTGAACCTGGAAGGCAGAGGTTGCAGTGAGTCGAAATCATGCCACTGCACTCCAGCCTGGACAACAAGAATGAAACGCTGTCTCAAAAAAAAAAAAAGAAAAAAGAAGATTTCATATGTTAGTTACAAAATATTTCCTATGCACTTCTTTGAGTTTTTAAACCTCAAATGACATTTGATCAAACTTTCTGTTTGCGGATAAGCTGTTGTAAACACATTTTATTAGCATTGTTATATTTTAGTAAATGTAAAACTAATTTTCTGACAATGATCCTGACTTCTCAAGAATGGATTAAATTACATTGATCACTGTGCATAAGAAGACAGGATATATA
>NW_016804208.1:1526531-1537499 GCF_001698545.2 Rhinopithecus bieti | reverse complement strand
TATATATAAAGCCAGAATACACATAGTGCTTGCTAGAAGGGCTTTTATTAAAACAACAACAAACACACACAGACAAAACAGCTTAAAGAGTAAGCACTTTTGTTTGAGGTATCTGGAAAGATACATCTCCAATTTGTATTACAAAATGTTGGATAATGAGACATCACTACATTTTCTCTCCTTGAAGTTCTTTGGTCGTTATTAATCAAGATATTTTTTGGCACTTCTCTTGTATCTGTATATTTTCTCTTTATATCCAGTATGTGTTGCGCAGTGTGGGAACCCACAATGTAAAGCATAGGTCTAGACAGTTGTTAATTTAGGAATAGACAAGTCAGATTTAGAAGGAGTGGTTTAGAGCATGGGCTTTGGAGGATGTCAGATAAGGGTCACAAATCCATGCTTACTAAATATGTGATCTTAAGGAAGTTGTTTAATTTCTCTGTAACTCAGAGTCCTCATCTATAAAATGGAAATCAAAATACCGACTTCCAGAAATGTTATAAGGAATAAATAAAATATGTATGCCAGGCATTTAAATTTAGATCCCAAAACATAGATGCTAGATAAATATTTGCTGCTGAATGAATAAACTGGGTGATGTTGGGCAAGTTATTCATGAACTTCTGTTTCTTCATCTGTAAAATGGGAAAAAAATACTGCTCAATCTCATAGAGTAGTTAGAAATAAATGAAACCATGTACGTATTGCATATATGTACACAGGGCAAAATGTACCTCTGGAATCTAGTAAAAACCTAATAAACTGTACTCTTTGGCCATATTATTTTTTAATATTTGGAAAACAAATGCCAAGGTTCATGGTACAATATGAGTTCAGAGAAAGGGCAGACCGTTGTGGGTGGGAGTCAAAAAGAAAGGCTTCCTCTAGAAGGTGCAACTCTGAATTACAGTTATCCAGCTCTGCAGGGGCCACTTTACCTACCCTCATAACCCATTGTTACCAGATGCCTTGTGGCAAATGGAAACCAAGGTGCCAGGAAATAGTTTCTCGCAAAATCCCAAGGAGTTACACATACATAGGAATGGGCCCATGTGAGCTCCACCAATGGCCTCTGCATTCCCTTGGCAAACTGCAGCAAAGCCTGAAAGATTACTTTGTTTTTGTGAACACTACCCCTGCAAAGGCATTATTTTACTTCCTCAGCATTCATCTGCTTCAATTATATAGTTCAAACTTCGTTATTGGTGATGGTGGTGGATTTTATCTTGGATTTCTTCTTTTTTTTCAAATCGGAAATAGCTTTATGTTTCCTTCTGATGATATAAGTGACACATGCTCATGATTATTAATCAATAGAGAAAATTTAAGGAGAAGGTAAAGATCTTGGAGATTTTCCCCACAAATCAGGATTTCTAAAAGAGAAGTAGAGGCCCTAACTTCATGCAGAGATCAATGATAATTAACTTTGATCTCTATAGCAGCCAATATAATCTTAACTACAACTCTGGTCATGTCATTCTCATGTTTTAAAAAAAGTCCCCACCACCCCTTGCCGGGACCATCTTAGTCTTGAGCACTGCATATGAAGCCCCTTTGTGATCTGATTCTTGCTGAACTTGTTACTTCCCACCATTCTCCTTCTACCATTAATTCTATGTTCTGGCCCCAGAGAAGTACTTTAAATTATCCAAGTGTTCCTATCTTACCTTTAAAGCCTTTTTGACTTGAATTTTACACAGTGGAGAACAAAGCTAACAAGAGCCCCTCTTACTATAAGCACGTAGAAATGCTAGATAAAATACCGCTAAAAACATTTTTAATAAGTGCTAGGCTTAAAAGAAATTACATGGTACCAGAACTTAAGAAGAATTTGAAGTCGGAATTGTAAACTCCCTAAAGCCTTGGTGGCTTAAGAGGATAGTGGACATAGATATACATCCTAAAAATTATGAAGAGTAATTATTCACAAAGGAGCAGGAGGTGTGATGTTGACTGCTAGTTAAGTCCAGGAGCTGGAGTTTGATCCCCCTTTTCATAAAACAAGGGCACTGAAGGGACTATCCTTTCAGTAAAAGAATTCAAAAGGATCCACCCAGCAACCAAAACAGGCCACAGGAAATTTTGTACAGTTTGAGATAAAAGGGTTACCATAGGAAACCGAAATCCCGGACCTCAGGCATGGGTAGGTATTGATTCTGAATTTGCATTATCCTTGCTGTGGGGGAAACTCCAAGACTTAAATTTGTTCGTGACTGGAGATGTTAACCACTCATTAAGGACACTCCTGTAACTCTACAGGAATGAAATTACAGTAAAATAAAACAAAAATAATAACAAAAAATTATTAATGAAGAGGCACTGAGGAAGATTCCAAACCATCTAAGATAATGATTCACTATAGGAGGAGTTAGCACACCAAAACACAAGATAATTTAAATTCCAAGAACCTGAGATTAAACTAAAAGAAGCTATAAAAGTAAACAAGAAGAAATAGAAACTATCAGGAAGGAAGAGCATAAATTGTTAAAAAAACAAACAGAAAACACCATTTTTTCCAGGAAAAAAACTCAAAAACTTTTGTAGAAATAAAATATACAGTAATTGAAATTGGAAAAAAAAAAAAAGAAAAAAAAAAAAACACTCAAAGGAAGGAATTAACATATCCGTTTGGACCCATCCGAAGAGAGAAATTGACTTCTGGAAGAGCTGAGGAGTCACCCAGATTAACTTGAAGGTATAAGGATTTTAAATGGTGAAAGAAATGTTAAATGGTTAAAAGAGCAATAGAATGATTAGTTTTAATATATTTAAAATGATTTAAAGAGGGAATAGAAAGAATGGAAAAGAATAACATTCAAGCTGCTAAACATGAAGCTTTATGGAACAGATGAAATATATGAATCCTTAGATACAAGGAGGACAAAATTCCCACAGATTTTCAGTTCCAGCCATGAAGAAGTATTACCCTAACTTTTCTACCAAAAATTATTATAAAAACTGCAAACATATATAGAACAAAAGTCTGAAGGTATTGGTGAGCAACAGAGGCGTGACATAAGAGTCTATGATCCTTAAGAGAATAGGCACACACTTCCGATTCCCCTCACAATCTTTGAAGGACATTTATCAAAGGCGCAGGGAAAGAGAGTTTGAATCAAAACTGGCTGTATTTCTGGACTGAAAAGACAGAGGTCAGAATCTGAGGCAGACAAAATTCTAGAGAGTAGGGAACCACAGAAACAAAGTTTAAATATCTACATTCAAATAACCTTCAAGGAATTGGTCAGCTTTTTGGCTAAACGTGTACATGTTAAAAATCCAAGGAAAACATGGGAAGCTGCAAAGTTGAACAAAGATTTTAACATTCATATGTGTTAAGACAGGGATTAAAACTCAAATCCTGCCATGATAGTGGGATTTTGGAAAATAGCCTTGGCTCTTCTTAGGTGAGACCCAATGCAAGTGCAACAGCCTTAAAAGTTAAGGCCATACTTTAGGATTAAGAGTTATATCCTAAGAATAAGATAAAAATGAGAAGAGGCCACCTCTAACAAATTATTGATAAAATTAATATATTCAATAAGTACCCTATTTTCCTGTCATAAAAAAGTTCTTTTTGGTGGAAGATGTCCACACAAAAACCCTCTACAATTATTCATTCACAATATTCAGCAACTAAACAAAAATGTAAACATAGGCTAAGAAGAAGATTAAGTGAATGAAGATGAAGAGAAAAAACTAGATTCAAAGGCAGAGCCAAAGGTAATATATTATTGAAGCTTATCAGACAGATTTTAAAATAATTGCAATTAGTATTTTTGAGAAAATAGGAAAGCTGAAGACGACACACAGAAAATCCTCTATTTTTGTCTGTTTTGCTCAAATTGTTATTTGGAATATTTAAGAATGTAAAAGGACAGTCTGGAATTGAAAAATACAGTCTCCTACTTTTAGAACTCATTGTGAAATGGGAAAGTTCCCTTGTCCCCCTTGCAGGGTGTGACAAGGGGAGTGGCTCGCTTCTTCACTGCCCTGCTACTCAAACCTCTAGGGGTCATACAGACGGGCAGGTTATGGGGTTCTGACCCCACGGCAGCATCTAGAATTGAATGCTTACAGTTCCTGAAGCCCCAGTGGGCGTGTGTCCTTTTAGTTTTGCTGTCTGTAGGCAGCTTGTGTTAACTAGATCAATTAGACTCTTGCTTTATCGCAAGGACAGAGGACTTTCTGTATCCCAGGGTTCTTGCCTTGGTCCACTGGAAGAATCAGATCACAGGTGGGCTTGGAGAATGAGTGCAAGGTTTTATTAAGTGGAAGTAGCTCCCAGCAGATGGGGAAGTCAGAAAGGAGATGGTTTACCCCTGGAGTCGGGCTGCTTGGCAGCCTGGGCTCTCCTCTGACTGCTCCATTCAAACTCTGCCTCATTCCCCCATCAATGGCCTGCCAGCATGGTGGTGTCTGTCCTGTGCTCTTCTGCTAGTGTGCTACCCTCGACCTTCTCTCAACATCTAGCAGCTTGTCTGCCTGCTAGGATCTTGAGGTTTTTATAGGCACAGGATGGGGATGTGGCAGGCCATGGTGGTCTTGGGAAATGCAACATTTGGGCAGGAAAACAAAAATACCTGTCCTCACCTAGGTCCATGAGCACCGGCCCAGGGGTGAAGCCCTAGCCAGGGACCATGCCCTTCTCTACCCGGCACTTCCCTTCTTCCCTATTATTTAAAGGGACCACACCCTTCCCTTTCCAGCACTTCCCTTCTGTATCAATTAGATGGCTTTGGCAGTTTATTGGGCACAGCAGAAAACAAGATTAAACAGGAAGGTAGTTCAATTAAAAAACAGTCAAGCTAAAGAACACACACACAAATGAAAAAGAACAGGGAATAAGAAACATGGTGAGCAGTAAAAAGATATAAGTTTGAAAAGGAAATATTAAACAATGAGAAAGAGAAAGTGGAGCAAAAACAATGTATCAAGAAGTAATGACTAAAAGTTTTCCATACAGATGAAAGGCATCAACCAAGATTCAAAAATCTTTGGGAACCCCAGACAGAGAATACCACACTTGGGCACATCGTAGTCAAGTTGCTCAACTCAAAGTCAAAGAGAAATATCTTAAATGCAGCCAGAGAAAAGGGCCATTTTATCCTCAAAGGAACAACAGTAAGCCTGAATTGACTTCCAATAGAAAATAGGAAACCCAAATATTTAATAAAAATTAATGTGCTAGTATCAATAAGAAATCTTCTTACCTGGAATTCTATATACAGCAAAAATATGTTTCAAAATAAAAGATTAAAATAAAGATGCTTTGAGACAAATAAAATGGAGAGATTTGATTGCCAGTAGATCTGTATCCCCAAACTGCTAAACTATATTCCTAAGGGTGAAGAAAATAATCCCAAATAACATAGAACTTCAGGGAGGAAAGAAAAACAATGGGCAGAAAAACGTGGGTAAATATAAATGAATGTTGGCTACTTAAAACAACAACTAAAATATTTTATAAGTATTGTCACATATATAGGAGCAAAATGTATGTCACCAATACCACAAAGGATGGGAGAGGGGAAATGGAAATGTTACTTGTAAATTCCTTGGAATATTTAAGATAGAGTATAGAATGCAGGGATACATACTGTAAATTGTAGGATAATAACTGAAAATATATAAAATATATATACAAATATAGGAGAACTAAGTTAAAAATATCTGATTAATTCAAAATAATGTAAGAAGGAAGGAATAAAAAATAGAGACATAGACCAAATGAAAAATAACTAAAAGGTAGATTTAAGCTAAACTAGATAAGTAAGTACATTAAAGTAGCTAGACACACCACTTAAAAGATAAAGATTGTAAGAATGTAAAGAAGAAAAAACGAAAAAACAAGTCCTTCAAAGAAGTGCTCTATAAATATAAGGAAAATGATACATCATATAAACATTTACCACAATGAAGTTTACTATATATAATCTTTTAAAATTAGATAAAGTTGGCTTTTTATTTTATTGTGATGTAAAATAGATATAGTAAAATTTATTCTTTTCAAAAAAAGAAGTGCTGTGTTCTGTGAGTTTTGACAACTAGCTACAGACCTCTAACCACCGTCACAATCAAGATACAGAACAAGTCCATCACTCTTCCCCTCTGCCAAATGTGCCATGGTGCAGTCCCTATTTATTCAGCTTGTTTTCACTAGCCATGGCAATCACCGATCTCTTTTATGTCCATATAATTTTGGCTTTTTCACAATGTCATACAAATGGAATCATACAGGATGGAGTCTTTGAGTCTGACTTCCTTCACTTGCATAAAGCACTTGAGATTCACCTATGCCGTTTTGTGCATTTGGTCTTCATTTCTTTTTATCCTGGCATTATTCTGTTGTATAGATATACCAGAATTTGTTTAACCAGTACCTAGTTCAAACATTTGGACTGTTTCCAGTTTTGAATGATAACAAAGCCACTATGAGCATTCACATACAGTTTTTCTGTGAACACAAGTTCTCATTTCACTTGAGTAAATACCTGGGAGAGGGATTTCTGGTTTGTATGATAACTATATTTTTAACTTTATAAGAAACTGTCGATTTGTTTCTCAAAGTGTCTATGTTATGTTGCATTCCCACAGCAATGTGTGAAAGATCCAGTTGCTCTACGTCCTTGCCAGCAGTTGGTATGGTAAGTATTTTCAAAATTTTATCTATCCAAATAGATGGGTAGTGGTAGCTCATTGTAGCTTTAATTTGCATTTTCCTAATGGCTAACTTTCCTTATCTTTTCATGTACTTATTTGCCATATGTATCTTTTTTGGTTAAATGTCTGTTCATATGTTTTGCCTGCCAATTTCTTTTCTTGTGAGTTTTGAGAGTTCCTTATATATTCTACATACAAGTCTTTTATTAGATATATGATCTGCAAATGTTTTCGCCCACTTTGTAGTTTCTCTATTCTGTTCTCTTACAAGTATTTTTCAAACAGCAGAAATTCTTAATTAAATTTTTTTACTTTTCCTTCTATAACTGTACTTGGTTGTCATGTCTAAGAACTTGTTGCCAGCCCCAAACAGCAAAGATTATTTTCCCAGTTTTGCTAGATGCTTTATAGTTTTGATTAGTGAAGATACTATGATTGGAGAAGAAAATGCAGGGGCTTTAAAAATACTGTAATAGTTCTATTTTATTTAACCTGCTTGGTATTTACATGGGTGCTTGCTTTATTATTTTTTTAAATGCTATATATCTGTACATCTCTGGGTATGTTTACAGTAAGCAATTAGAAAACGAGTATGACAAAAATTTGACATCCGTTCATGTCATAGGAAAAATAAGCTGTAAATATTATACTTAATGGAGAAAGATTCGCAGCATTTTCTTTGAAGTACAGTAGACAAGTATGCTCACCATAACCGCTTGTATTCAACATTGTTTCAGAGGGCCTGGCTATATCAGTAAAATAAAAATCAGAACAAATAAATATTCACAATGATTATAAAGGAATGATAAAGGTGATAGGATTGTTTCTATATAATGTCTGAGACAGTCTAACAAGCTATTACAATTAGTTTTAAAGCTTTTACATAGTTTCTGGAAATAAAATTGACATAAAAGATAATGTGTAATACACTATGACCCACTTTAACAAATAATTTTAAATGTAGTTAAAATATTCCATTCAAAAGAGCAACAAATATAATAAAATGTATACAAGTCTTTCTGCATGGAAAAATTTAAATTATGTGTAAGGACCTAAGGAAGGCTAATATAAATTGATATACTGTTTTATGAATGGAAAGACATGCATGTTAAAGATAAATTCACAGTCCCAATTCTGAGTATGTTTTTATAGAGCTTGACAAGGTGATGTTAAAATTCATTTGAAAGACAAAGACCAAAGAACTCAAGACAATGAAAAAGAAAACAAAAAAGAAAATTTTCTCTAAGAAACTTAGTATAAATTGTTTTCTATCTGGTGGCACCTACTTTAAGATTGAATCAATGTCTTCTATTCTATGAAAGCTTCCCAGTCTATGACAATTTCCCTCTTATGTAATTTCATTGCATTCTATGCTTATCTCTTTCATAGTATTTATCATGACTGTGCTGAGATTTGTATTTACTCCTTTATCTCCTTCACTGAGCTATTAAGTGACTGCGCAGTTCATCTTTGTATACCCAGAGTGCCACATGGGATCTAGCTCACAATAAGAAGTTAATGTCAGCTGCTTGCTCTCTGGCTTTACCATTAGTATTTCTTGGTAAGATGAGCTTATTGTTTCCATTAAGTTTTTCACCTAGGCTTTGGCAAGGGACACTAAAATTTGGTCATTTTTTATACTCAAGTATCTGAGGCTCAATTTTAAAGTGATGTCTGAAGGTAGCTCTTTGATACTACTCGTGTGTTCTCTAATGTTGAATAGAATCATGAGTAAGAATGCATTATGGAGTTTGTTATCTGAAAAACCCTAAGATTATATCCATTTGACTCCTCCTTTCAGATTACAAACGGACTCAGGCTGCTCAGATAATTTCATTTAAAAATAACTTTGGTTATGTTTTATCTATTGCATACTATTTCTACTTCCTGACATGCATGAAATTAAACAAATTGAAATCTCAAATTGATCATTTATAAATCTGACAATGAAAAGAGCTAGGAAACTGACAATATGGGAAATACGTAGATAATAAAGCACAATGCGTGATGTTTAAATATGCATAGCATGTTATTTTTACCTACAATATTCTCTTCATCCTGCTTCACAATTAAGCTTAACTCATTAAAAGTTACTGGGAAATCGAGAATCATACTTAAGGGACTATTCAAGAGAATTTCAGCTTATATTCTCAAAGCCTAAATAAAAGTATTCTATATTTGTACAAGCTACCCTCAGGCAGTTGTTTATGTTCAGCAAAGAGTTATGTAACCTTTTGATTTCAGTTACCTCTTTCATTAAAGAAACAATTCTGAATACCATTGCTTATTTCCTTTTGGAATCTCACCAGGTGAAACGATCATTCTAATTCTATGTATGTTGGCTACCAGAAAACTTTGGCATTGGTTTTGCAATTTATACATCCTGTTTGTGTTCTCTCACATTGTGAGCAGTCTTCCTATTTGCTTATACAATAGCTCTCTCCACACTTACACTCCCCCTTGTTTTTCTTATGTAATTTCTTATGTCATTAGGGCTTACCTATTGAAAAATTTTAATTAATACCACAGTGCAGCCGATGTGTTTAGTTTTTTTGGTGATGTGCTTTGGAGGAATCCTTTTTACAGTAACAAAAAAAATCAAGTATTAATTTGAATCCCCCCAAAACTATTTTCATACATGAGAAATCAATTTCAATGAAAAGAACAAGTTAAAAAGTTTTCCCAAACACAATCTCAATACAATTAAAAGGACTTGCTATTGGAAATTAAGGTACAAATAATCAAACTATACAATCAAAGGAGTTTGTAGAGAAAAAGACAGTGCTGACTGCTATCATACTTGATTAACCTAAATGTGTTGATGTGAATAGTAGTTGCAATTAGGAGAACAATTGAATGATACAACACAAACTCATCTTCTCCCCCAACAAACAGGAGACAGGAACACTTGCCACTTCGGTGGAAGTCAAGGGCAAATAGTCATTACACAAGTGCTTAATCATTTTCTTCTGTGGAAGGACTCATGCTTCCACTTCTTACTGCTTTATAGAAGAATGTGAAAGATTGGAGATTTTTTATTAGCTTTTAAGAAAGAATCCTCAGTACATTGAAAAGATGATTTAATAAGAATATCTGTTATCAAAATTGTAATAATTAGCTGATGGTGATATGACATTAAAAATACAAGAACTTGAAAACATAGGCACACCTCCATATGTAGAATGCTATGGTACCATTATTGTTCAGTTTTGATAAAAGTCTGCAGAGGGTATAGGATGAAAATGAATGTACAAATAATTAATTTTAATCGATTTTCCGGCTTCTCCTCAATAGGCAACAATTCTTGTAACTTACCAACGTGACACACCAAACACATAAAACAGCATTTTTTAAAATCCAAGTTTTGTGCTTTCTAATTGAATATATGCTTGAAGTTTTCCATTTCTATCTTCATTTTTGGTATTGTTCATGTAAATCAGAAGGCAAAGTGGAAAAGAACTGTTAGAAACATGATGTTGCCAAACAGTAAACTTCTGCAAAAGGATTTAAAAGCAAAACCAAAAAAAGAATGTGATTTAGTACTGATACATTTACAGCAGGATGTGAATGCTATGGGTTGGAAGATTACAGTGGGTAGAATATTTCTTTTCTCTCCCGTTCATAGAATTTCAACAGTGGATTAGTATTTTTGGATAATGTTCAAAATGTACAAAATTAAGAGACTGATGATATAAGTCCTGTCATCCACAATTTTATTTAATAAGCCTTTCCTAAATCAGTGATTTTGAAACGTACTTTTGCTGACCTATTACCATTTTTCCTCATTCATTCAATTTACAGCAAATGTATGAATAGTGTATTTTATTATTAATAGTAAATTTGACATTTCTTTCAGGGTTAATCTTATTCATGTTTTAGACTTCTTAAGGGTTTATGCTTATGGGTTTTAAATCATACTCCAAATCCCATGAAATACACGTAATTTCAGATCTATTTCATGTTATGAATAAAGGGACATGTTCTTTCCTACCAGCTTGTCTCCAAAGGCGTGGCATTCTTCTGCTTTACTTAGTGTATTGATCCACAGCCAGCAGGAAGAGAACATAGCTTAGCCCTAGGCAGCTGACAGTTGTGCTGTGTTGTTTATTGGTTTATTTTTCACCCTATTCCTCCCACTTTCTTCAAGGCCCCTTAGAACTTTTTCTAATTTCCTTACATATTAAATAGCATATGCCAGTCTGAGGAAGTCACTGTGCAATTGTTTTTAAAACTTACTCTGTCCTGTTCAGATTGGCTTTTAGAAGTGCTTTTGACCTCTTTAAAGAAAAAAAAAAAAAAAAA
>NW_016804208.1:1507521-1526298 GCF_001698545.2 Rhinopithecus bieti | reverse complement strand
AAAAAAAAAAAAAAAAAAAAAAAAAAAAAAAAAGTTGACCGAATTCAAATTGTAAAAAGGAGAGTCTGGTTTAGATTGTTGAACAAATCATTTCAGTATAAATGGGGCACTGATGATGGGGTTATGCATGAGCCAGACTTGTGGCTTCTTGTAGTTTTCCTTATTTTTCTGTTCTAGCCACAGAAGTAATATACAAGCTTAAAGAGAAGGTCTCTCAAAGGGTGTGGTACAAGGACTTTGAGTCCTTTGGTTGAGGAGGACACATGAACAGATAAGTTTCTATTTAGAGTAATTAGAATAAGTAGCTAATTAAAGGTTTCTTGGCACTTAAGTATAGAAACAGGCTGAAGTGGCTCTGCTGTCCTCAAGCTTGAAGTACTGCCAAAGTGAACAGTTTGGACAATTTTTGATGCTAGGAAAGTGGTCACATTGGGTTCTATTTAGGTTGGGGAAGTAAAACTACCTTGCTTAACAGATTAAGCAAGAATGAATTTTAAGACTTCATTTATCCTGAGTGAATATATTGTATATCCAGGTATTTAAATTTCTTCCAGTCTTGCTCTAAATTATATTTTTCTTTAGTAACATTAAAAAGTAATACTCAGTAGCAATTCTGATTTATAAATATTTATACCCTCAATGAAATAAGATCACTTTCTTTAAAAAAAAATTTTTTTTTTTTGAGACAGAGTCTCACTCTCTCACCCAGACTGCAGTGAAATGGCATGATCTTGGCTCACTGCAACCTCTGCCTCCCGGGTTCAAGTGATTCTCCTCCCTCAGCCTCCTTAGTAGCTGGGATTACAGGCGCTAGCCACCATGCTTGACTAATTTTTGTATTTTTAGTAGAGACAGGGTTTCGCCATGTTGGCCAGGCTGGTCTCAAATTCCTGACCTCAAGTGATCCTCCTGCCTCAGCCTCTGAAAGTGCTGGGATTATAGGTATGAGCCACCATACCCGGCCAAGGTAAATTTCTTTAGCATTAGATTCAAGACCCTTCACATCTGATTTGCCTTTAGGGACACCAGATAGACTGTGCTAGAAAACAGTCATTGATCTATTTAGGGTGATGTAGATCACCCTAAAGGTACTATGGTGGTTGAAACTACATCAGGTACTATGAAGTTGGAAGAGTCAGAACTGCTACCAACAAAAGTCTGATGGGGAATTAGTGATTTGATTCTGGTCTTAAATACAAATAAATACTATAGACAAAGAGACAGAGCCAAATAACAAGTGGATGGTCCTTCCTCTCTGTTTTATATCTCTTGTCTGATTATTTGATTCTTTGAACTCACTTTTACATATCCGGTGGCTGCCTGATGTTGTGCCCATTGACCGTTCTGTCCCTTGCTCTGGTGCCAGTTCATGTCTTGTCCAGACCTAATTCTGCAGGGGTGAGCTGGACAGTGAACAAAGAACAAGAGCGATAGGAAGAGCTTCTTCCCTTCTCTGTCTACCACTCCATTTGACTTAACTAATATTTCCAGCTAACAGGGAAAGTCAGAATTTTTCCACAAAGAATGACAAGTGTCCTGAGTGAACAGGATCTTTCTAGGAGAAACCCAGATCTGAAAGGGAAATGTCTCTGACACATAATGCATGCGGAATATACCTTCTGCAAGCTGGGGAAATAGCTTCCCTTACTCCTGGATAAAACGAGGAGGAGTCAGTCTTTTCAAGTCCAAATTGGCACACAGTACTTACAATCTGAAAGTTTATGTTCCTTACAAATTCATGTTGAAATCCTAACCTCCAAGGTGATGGTATTAGGTGATGGGACTTTTGGGAAGTAGGTCATGAGGGTTGTGCCCTCATCGTAGGAAATAAGACTTAGTCCTTAACAGACTTGTATTTCCATTTAAAGAAGGTCACCACTAAGAATATGATTTCCATATGATTCTTACAAACCATTAGTCAGCAAAAAGTGTGAATGGAATTTGATTTGGCACAAATCGAAAATGACTTACGTAAAACCAAATTAGAATCATGTTTACTAAATAATGTAAATTTGCATTTTGAAAATGAATAGTACAGCAATTCCAGGTACTAAGCATTTTAACAAGGA
Organism: Rhinopithecus bieti; assembly: GCF_001698545.2. NCBI lineage: Eukaryota > Metazoa > Chordata > Mammalia > Primates > Cercopithecidae > Rhinopithecus > Rhinopithecus bieti. Next base: position 1,524,229 of record NW_016804208.1, on the reverse strand, counting down.
GGCATATGCAAAGAATAATAGTAAACCTATGACCACAAATTTCTTTATTCCTGTTAGGTATGAACCAAGTATTAAAACTCTACTAACAACTAGGTAGTAGTTTTAACTCGATTGAAGATACAGTTGAAGATATTGAGTAACAGGTGGAGGAACTGATTAATCTCTGCAGAATAAACACACTCTAATATGTTGTATTTGTACATACTGGTGTAAATGAAAAATTGTAAACTTTGGAGCCGAGACTATACCTAAGTTTATACCCTATATGACTTTGAGATAATTTACTGAATGTCTCTGAAACTCAGTTACAATCTAAAAAGTGGGATAATAAAAACTAAGAAGACAGTTGTCGAGAGGATTAAATGTGTACAGTCTGCCATAATGTAAAGCACCTGGTAGACTCAATAAATATTAGCTTTCCTTCTCTCCTGTCAGTCTTTATCTGCTCTCTTTTTCAATCACCCCACTTTTGCAATGCCCCAGACAAGATGGAACAACTGATTTCTAACTAAATAAAAACTACAGCAAAATCCTAACAGAATCTGATGAAAATAACACTTCCACTTGTGTATGATGATATTAATACTTTAAGACAATCATTGCAATCCATTTGTTGAGAAATATTCATTTGCACATGGGCTGATCAGACTTGCCTGAGCTCAGGGAAAAGACAAATTCCTCCTTCTATTTAGCATGTTGATCTGTGAATATACAAAAATAAATGAGCATTTTAGAAAGATATTTTTCTCTATTTCCTTAAAATTAGCTTCACTGAAAAATGAAATGGTTTTAAAGCTTAGTGCAAATAGTGAGAAAAGCTTTATAAATTGTTCAAAGGACCTTTTAACTCTAAAAATGATTATTTCAGCATTCAATATGCTGACCCAGTTGACAAGTATAGAGGCTGAAATGTGGGGTGTTTGCTGTTGTAAAATAGTTATTTCTTTAGAGTGCAGGTGGAATTAGAAAAAGTGGAAGAGGTGTACGTATGTGTGTGTGTGTTTTAATTCTTCAGATTTTAATGCAAATAGATTGGAGGGGTAGATAGGCACGGTGAGATGGAAACAGTGTAGTTGACACCTATGTCAAAGGGATAATTTCTTCATCCCTTGACGCATATGTGAACATTGCTTTTGGATATATGAAAAGGAGAAAGAACTGTTGATATTAACTGGAACAAAATGCATCTGGGTATGTGAATGTGTATGCACGCATGCATGTGTGTGTAGAGCAAGAAAGACAGACAAAAATAGTCTTCTCTTCCTCTTCGCACCAGACTTGGGTCTGTCCTTTTCCTCTTTTCTGCATATATCTTGGATAATCTCATCTATTCTTATATTTGAACTATTATGCTAATAGATTCATACTGTAACACAAAGTAAATCTCATCATCTCTGTTTGCTAGACATACTTTTACCTCAAATTCAATATGCCTAAGGTAAGAAGCCTTTGTCCCACATCTTCCCTGCTCACCTCAAACAAACTAGTCCTGATATTAAAAATTCAGAGATTTGGGGCTGGAAGGAGATTTCAGTTTATGTATCCTGACCTCCCAGAAACCACCATGTAATGCCACCCATAGTAATCGGTGAGTTGGTCATCTACCTACATTTTCAAAGCTGAGGAGCTCATTACTTGACCAGATAATCTATTACATGAAAATGATAATAATCTTGCAAGACAACCCTTTTCGTACACACTTATATATCTATCTATATGTATGTATGTCTGTAAGTGATTAAGAGAATAGTACACAGATTGTTGTCTACTACATGTTGGATAAACTATTAGCCTTAAAGCCCAGCTCTGCTCCTTACTTACTAGATACGATCTTTGTCCTGTTACCTAATTTCCTTATGCTTTGATTTGCTTATTTGTAAAATTAGATTAACAACAATGTGATAGGGCTTTTGTGAGGGGGAAATAATACATGGAAAATCCTTAGCATAGTGTCTGGCCCATAGTAAGTGCTAAGTAATTTATTATCATTTATATTATTATGATATATTTTATACATACAGAAAGGTAAAAGCATTGCAGTAGTTTTTCTTGTCTGTAGGGGATAAGTTCCAAGACTGCCTGTGAATGCTTGAAATCGTTGATAGTACTGAACTCTATATATACAATATTATGTATTTTTGAGCTGATAACCTAGATGGCTACTAAGTGACTACTGGGCAGGTAGTGTATAGGGTGCATAGGGACAAAAAGATGATTCACATCACAGGCAGGTCTGTGATGTATTTCATCATGCTACTCAGAACAGCACACAATGTAAATCTTATGAATTGTTTATTTCTGTAATTTTCCATTTAATATTATTGGACCATGATTGACCACAAGTAACTGAAACCACAGAAAGGGAAAGGGGGGACTACAGTATATAATTAGTACCCATGTCCCTACCACTCACTATAAGAAACAAAGCATTAACTAATGTAATTCAAGTCCCTGTCTCTCTCTGGCCCTACTTCTCTTTTTTTCCCTGAAGGTTAACCTCTACTTAAACTTGGTATTCACCCTTCCTATGGATCTATTAATAAGTTTGTTAAATAAATAAATATAAGCAATGCATAGTACCGTGTTACGTGTTTCTTAACTTCATACGAATGGTATAACATGTTGTGTTTTCTTTTGCCACTTGCTCTTACTATTCAGCAATACATTTGTGAGATTTATCAATGTGGATAAAGCTAGTTCTAGCTCACTCATTTTCACAGCTGTATTTTATTACATTGTATAGATATATCACACTTTATACAGTTTTCTTTTATAAGTCATTAAGTTGACGTCAACATTTTTGCCAATATAAACAATGCTGCTAGGGTATTTAAACACGGGATGGCGAAAAACTGATCTCTCAAGTTGATTTGAAATTTGCCTCCATGCAATCTCCATGCATTGTTTCTAACTCCTCCCTGTGAATATATACTGAATTCTCATATTTCTTATATATCTACATCTTGCAACTATGATTTTAAAATGAGCTGATTATTTTATGTAAAAAAACCTCTCACTGATCCCAGTTTTATTTATTACCTTTTGAAATTGTATAACTAGTGCATGTGTGTCATAAAAATTATCACAACAATCTACAAGGGCATATATGTAAGTGGTAGTAACTATCTGCCACTTTCTAGTGATTACTGCCTGTTAGAGTTTGGCAAGCATGTTTCCAGTCTTTTCCTAGGCTCATATCCATACATTGAAACATATATGTGTTACTATCTCAGTCTGTTTGCATTGCTATAAAGGAATACCTGAGACTGGGTAATTTATAAAGACAAGAGGTTTATTTGGCTCAGGGTTCTGCAGGCTTTACAAGAATCATGGCACCAGCATCTGCTTCTGGTGAGGACCTCAGGAAGCTTTCAATCATGCCAGAAGGGGAAAGGGAGCTGGAATGTCACAGGGTGAGAGAGGAAGAAAAAGAGAGAAAGGAAATGCCAGTCTCTTTTAAACAACCAGCTCTCATGTGAACAGAGCAAGAATTCATTTATTGCAGCGGGGACCGGACCAAGCTATTCATGAGGGATCAACTCCCATGATCCAACCACCTCCGATTAGGCCCCACATTCAACATGGGGAATAAGATTTCAACAAGAGATTTGGAGGGGGCAAATATCCAAACTGTATCGGTTCCTTTGGTTTAGAATCACTTGTTTGCTATGTACAGAAACTAATTTCAGACTAGCTTGTACAATTTATTGGCTCACGTAGGTGGGAAATCCAATGAAGTTCAAGCATACTTGAACCCTAAGTGTTGATTCAAAAAGAGAATCAAGATTTTGCTTTTTAAATTTTGTACTATAATATTTGTTTTATTTTTAATTTTATTTTTCTTTCTACGGGTATGCTCTGAGCACTATTTTAAGTCATTTTAGAATTATTGTATAGAAGTTTTCCTCTTAGTCTCCTGGCTTTTCTGTGTCTTTTATTTAGGGTAGCCTAATTTTCTTCCATTGAATACAGATTGTTATTTGCAGGAGCAGATTTGGTCATTAGCATCCCCAGATTAAGATCCTTTAGATTAAGCAACATGGTAATTAAACTTCACATTCCCAATATCTTCTAGGGATAGATTAGCACTTTTTAAAGTTATACACCAATTACCATGCCCAAGGGAAGAAAATTCCAGATCATTTTCTCCCCTGTAATGTTATATAGCAAGGTACATTATCAGATAACCAGAAAGAGAATAAGAAAATACTAAGAGCAGCTGAATAACTCTACAAGTCCACTCATGTGCAAACGGACACATATACACAAATTTTTGAAAATAAAGTTTTCTGTATGTACAGGTTGAATATCCCTTATCTGAAAGTCCGAAATCTGAAACTGTTTGAGTGCCAACATGGTGGTCAAAGGAAATGCTCACTGAAGCATTTTCAACTTTGGATGTTTGGATTAGGGATGCTGAGGTGAAACAATGTGAATGTGAAATGTGAATGTGAATGTGAATGTGAAACAATGTGAAACAATCCAAATTATAAAACTTGTCTTCATTTCAGTAAGAGATACTTAATGTATAATGTTATACAACTTAATAGTTTTTACACACCATGCCATTACATCTTTCTATATCAGTACCTACCAAGCTACTACCTTCTTTTTTCCATGACTATAGAGTATTTCATGGTATTTGCGTGCTACAATTTATTGAACCCTTTGCTTGAGTTTGGGCTTTTAGGCTATCTCTACATTCTCACTAATACAAATTAAGCTAAATGGATACTCTTATTCATTCACTGAATATTTATTAAACCTCTATGCACCTGGCACTATGTTGGGCACTGGAGTGTACAATATTGAGCACAAAATTACATGACTGACTTTTTAGAGCTTAGAGAATGGAGGAGAGACATTTATTAATTAAACGATCCACATAGATGTAACATTACATCTATGTCCATTCCTCTTCGGTAGAGACATATGGTACTATACAGTATTTAATAGTAAGATTTACCTAGCAGGGATTCAGGGAAGCTTTTGAGTAATGGATTCTTCAGCTGGAGCCTGAGGGAGCTGTGTTAACTTTAGTGTCCAAACACTGAGAATCCAACAGTACCCTAACTTGAATTATGGAGAGTGCATAAGACAGAACTTTTGACCTGTTTTTCTCCTAAAGAGTATTATATTCCAAGAAACTGATTATTTGAAACAGCACATTGTAAATCTTGCTAAAATCATAATATAATTACATTCATGGTCATCAGTGTTTTCTGGCCTTGCAATGGAGTTCTTTTAACTTCCCTGCCACAGACTTTGATATTAAAATTAAATAAAATATGTTGTTGGATCAATTATGCACCAAAATAGATTGACAAATTTGCTGATTCTGTCTATTGAACATGAACAAATGATGATCAATTTTGACAAAGTCATCAACATATTTGCACAATTTAAAGTTTTAGAAAAACCGTGATTATCCATGACTACAGCAGAACAATACATAAGTATAAATTTTTTTTCTTTTCTTTTTTTTTTTTTGAGACAGAATTTCGCTCTTGTTGCCCAGGCTGGAATGTGCAATGGCACGATCTCTGCTCACTGCAACCTCCACTTCCCGGATTCAAGCGATTCTCCTGCCTTAGCCTCCCAAGTAGCTGGGATTACAGGCATGTGCCATCATGCCCGGCTAATTTTATATTTTTAGTAGAGATGGAGTTTCTCCATGGTGGTCAGGCTGGTCTCGAACTCCCGACCTGAGGTGATCCACCCACCTCGGCCTCCCAAAGTGCTGGGATTACAGACAAGCTACCACGCCTGGCCAGATTTTTATCTTTTTCCTCCGCAAGTTCATGTTCTAAAAGAGAATGAAGTTATTATTTTTCAAACATTATACTATAATATTTATCTTATTTTAATTTAATTTTCTTTCAGCTGGTATGTTCTGACCGCTATTTTCATTTATTGTAGAATTATTACATCACACAATTTTGCCATAAAAACAATGTTTAAAAAATAATCCATTCTTCATATCAAATGCAATAGCTATACTCTGGTCATGGCTAGTTATTAAACCCATTTTCTTTAGAGGTGATTAGAATCAGAATCACAGGCCTCGATGGTGGCCGACAATATAGAGCAGTGTAATACTGTTTCCTCAAAGAAAAAGATTAAGAGTGATGTGGTATTAGAGCAATTTACTAAACAATCACCCTACTTACTATATTAAGTTCTAAACCGTGGGCTAGAGGGGAAATCCAAAGAAAGGTAAACTCACGCTTTTTACTCTCTAGAACCTTCTAGTGATGATCAACTATGGACAATGAGGAAATTGGGTACCATGGAGGACCATTTGATGCCTTGTCCAAGACACTGGCTGCGGACTGGGGTTTTATCAAATTCTAACTTTATGACCTAGGGGAAATAGCTGACCTTCTCCAAGTTTACGTTCTCTGACCTATAAAGTGGGGACAATATTATCACCACATAGAAATAGTATACCTGGCACATTATGGGTATCTAGTGACGCTTAGTTAGATATAAACAAGACACGGCAAATTAAACATGGAGGAGATAATTAAAAGTTTGATGCAACAGCAAATAATAGGTTATCAGGTGAGGATTCATTTCCTAATGGATGATACGCATGCTATTAGAGCGCAGGGAACATTTGGAACATCTGAATAGTGGATTCAGAGTACACACCCGGCAGGTGGACAGGAATGGGGCCTGGAGTCATTAGGAGAAGCCTCCAACAACAAATTGCCTTGCATGAATGTCTTAACTACATTCCAGTCCCTAGCTTAACTAATATATTTTCAATATTGAATCTAAAAAGCACAAAAGATTATATGCTGTATGATTCCTTCATTTAAAGTACACAAAAGGCAAAGCTCATCTGTGGTGTTACAAGTCAGGATAGAGTTTATCTTGTAGGAGAGATAAGAGAACTGGAAGGGGCAGGAATGATCTGAGAACTAGTGATGTTCTGTTTCTTGATGTGGATGCTGGTTACAGGGATGTTTCTTAAGTTTGTGGAGATATATTTTATGTGTGTACTTTTAATATACTACTCTACAATAAAATTTCAAAATACATAAATTTTCATTTTGAAATTTTGAAAAAATAAAGATGGAATAAAGGGGAAAAACTAAGAAAAAATCACCTGTAATCCTAGGGCTTATAGTAACTGCTGTTAACGTTTTAGCGTAGATGTTTCACACATAATTAAGATCACCCTGTGTAAACTGTCTATTTTACAACCTATTTTTTTCACTAAGCAAGCATGTTACAAGCCCTTTCCCATGTCAGTGAATATTTTTCTAAAACATGATTTATGTATATACCATAATTACCATTTTCTTTAATAATTATGATATTTCTATTTTTAATATTTAAATATTACCACAATGAACTCTTTTGTACATAAATGTATTACTTGTTTTAGTATTTGGCCAGGATAACTTTCTATCAGTCATAATGTTTAAGGTTTTTTTGTATACTTTAAAATTTCCCTTTAAGATTTGAGTTCATTTCTCTCAAATCCTTAACAATATTGAGAATGTTTTTCAAACCTGCATTTTGTAGGTGAGCATTCTTTTACTTTTACATTTTTATTTTTTTAATCCTGAGACTGAATGTTGTTTTATATTATTAGCCATCTCTGCTTCTTTTTTTGGAATGCCTTCTCCTAGCCTTGGCCAGTTTTTTGTTTTTTCCTATTAGAGCATTCCATTTCTCTCAGATTTCTCAGTTTTGCAGTATCCTCTTGTCCAAACTCAATATTTCATTCAGACTAAAACCTAGACTTTACTTGCTTTATGAACTAAGTTCATTTCTGTCCACTTATGCTTTTGGCATCTGATCCTGTTTGTGTTTCTGGTTTGAGTTTTTAAACTTTCTTCTGGGTTTTAAAAGTTCATTATAACCAAACTTACTATGGACAAAACAGTAATACTTTGTGGTGGAAGATAGGGAGATTGACTATAAACTATTCCCAAGTGTAAAGCCATAGGAAAAAAAAAAAAACCTAGTTCCCACTACTATTTCTAGCAGTCACCATACATATCCATGCTAAATTATAATTACAATTGTTGACCCCAAAATTGTGGCATCCTAGTTTTAGTAGATTGAGCTCTTTCTGGTTTATACTGAGCATCTGGCTTGTAGATGAACTTTGTCATTTCTGTATTTTCTAAAAGCCTGTAAAAACAAACATGCTTTCTATTTCCCTTATTGCAGTAATGTCCATTAGAAAACACAAAGCAAAGTGTATTTTCAACCAAGCACACAGACTGCCTGCAGTTTCCTCTCATTGGGGTTTGTTCTCCCTCTATCACAGTTGGGAGAAGGCTGTGTGTGATCGGTAATTTGTTCTATCTCTATGAAAGATGACTTTCACATTCTCCAGTTTGGGATGGTCACTGATGAAGTCAGTGCTGGAAATGGCTCAGCCGTGCTGGGCAGCAGAGGGGGCAGATGTCTTTCTGTTTTATTCTTCATTTTGAATGTGCCCCGTTGCAAGCCTTAGTTCCTCCTCTCTGTTAGTCTTGAACCTTTACCTTTATTCTTTGCTTACTCCTATTGTATTTTTCCTGCTGTCACTTATGGTGGGTTCGGGGAACAATGTTGCAGGAACATAGAGCTTTTGAGGGAAATGTAAATTGCCCGCGATAGTGAGTCCCGTCTGTTTTCTCATCGGAAAGCAGCATTTCAGAGAGCTGAACTGGCGACACTGCTTGGCGAAGACATGCCGAGTTCAGGAATATTCCCTGTTCCCAGGCCCTGGTTGTGTCGAAGTGGGACTTTGTGAAGAGGGGGCACTCTGGGAGAGACGAGAGCAAAGGGGCACTTTCGGAAGCAGATGCTCCTGGCTTCGGAAGGAAAGCTGCTCTAATCGGAGTTCAGCCGTCTAGCAGACAATCCACAGCTTTGGAGAGAGACAAACAAAAAAGAGTCTTAGTCTAGTGCATAGATGTAAGAGGCTTGTCTTAAGTGTGTGTGCAGGACTCTAGCAGGGCTAAAAATGTTATGCAGAGTTAAAGTGAGGCATTGTTTAGGTTTTAATGAAGGCAACCAATTTTTAACAACAGAAGTTCTGTTGCTGAATACCCCTCCCCTTCGCCCTCAACATTCAGTTCCTCTGCCCCTGCACCTGCTTTCATTTTTGGCTTCTTGGCACTGATGTTCACAGAGACATCAGCTGGCAGTGGCAAACTGCTAAAAGCTCCCCTGCAATGCAGCTCTGCAAATGCCAGCCATTTATCCACTGGTGCATGCCAGCTTAACGTAAGGTCTCCCTTTCTCCCTCCAGCCCCAGCCCCCTCGGCCCCCCAGCTTTACTTCCAAATGACAGTAAATGATCCAAACTGAGCAGTGGTTTGGCCCTTTGAGTATCCATTAAGTGTGGCCACATTTATTTGCTGCATCTATTTGCTGTGATTATAATATTTTGATCCAAAGAGTGTTGCAGAAAATTTAGATGACAATACTATTTCTTCTATTCAATAAAGAACTATTGGCCCACAGGCTCATTTCTCTCTCCCCAGCAGATGGTGGGATAGTTTCTTGAGGTCTCACTGACTTGAAATAGGCTTTTTGTTTTTGTTGCTTATTGAGAGCCAGTTGCCCCAAATTCATTGAATAAAGACATCCACTTTTCAGTTTAAGCTCCAATAGATAAATACTGACTTGGAATTGGGGACTGATGGACAAGCTGGAAAGGCAAAGGGGCTGTTGGAAGTTCAGTATTCAGCACAAGGCTTTGCAGTTTCAGAAACGATGGTTTTAAGTTCTCCATTCACCACAACAATTCTGGCTGTATACTGAGAGAGTGTGAGAAATCTGTGAGAAATTCGACATATATTTATTTTTCTTGGAAATTAGAGAATATCTTCACAGTGTACACTCTGAAGGGCTTTTGTTTTGTTTTGTTGTGTTTTTAATGATCTAAACCATCTGGGGAGTTGATAAAGGATGTGATTTTCACAAGCTGAGTTAGCAAAGCCTATTGCTAAATCCCAAACCTTTATCCAGCCTGCAGATAAAACCAGGGTGGGAGAGCTTCCCTTCCAGCTCCGAAGCACTATGATCCCACGTATGCCAAATGTTTTAGTATCTGGGTGGTAAGAAAAATACAGAACTGACTAAAGGAGCCTGGCCCAAGGATCCAGAAATGGACATTACTTCTTCTTCTTTTTTTTTTTTTGGAAGATTGGTGGAGATCACAAATTTCCAGAAAATCTGTCTGAAAAATAAGCCAGCATCATATTTTATCTGGGGCCTTTTCGATCTTTTTTTATCCAGGGACAGGAATTAGCACTTGCCAGTATTTCTTAGTCATCTACTTCTCAAATCTGGAGTCTAAAACCTGTCTTATAATACTAGACACAGCAGGTTCCCACACAGAATTACAGAAGTGCTTTAATTGTACCAGTCATCTTGCAATAACCATGAACTTATATAAGAATGTCTGTGTACTTGGAGTTTATGACAGATGTCCAGTTAGGCTTCTCAGGGTTCACAGTCAGCATTTGGGCCAGCCATGTGAATAAGATAGAAAAATCAGGAAATTCATTCCCAGAGACTGACTGTACACTGCCGTTGTTATTATGTCATGTTTTTTGACTCAACCCTGTCTTTTCCTTTTATTTTTTTGAGACACAGTCTTACTCTGTCACCCAGGCTGGAGTGCAGTGGCAAGATCTCAGGTCACTGCAACCTCCACCTCTGGGTTCGAGTGATTTTCCTGCCTCAGCCTCCCAAGTAGCTGGGATTACAGGCATGCGCCACCACACCTGGCTAATTTGCATTTTTTTGTTTGTTTGTTTTTTGTTTGTTTTTACTAGAGACAGGGTTGCACCATGTTGACCAGGCTCATCTCAAACTCCTGATCTCAGGTAATCCACTCACCTTGACTTTCCAATGTGCTAGGTCGTCAGCCACCATGACCAACCCAACCCTGTCTTTCCTCTGAGTTCTGTCTCTTCTTTTCTAGTTATCTACTGTGAGGTACACCAGATCGAACTGAAAGTTACCCCTTTCTATTTGAACACAAGCATGATGTAAGTTATAATGTAACTTAAGCTCATGGTACCTAACCAGAAGTCTGACAATATTTCCAAGGCTTGTTCATCCATGAATTTCTATTCTCTATGAGACTTGTGTGTTAATAAATCAATATTTAATTAATACCTATCACATGCTGCTTATATGTCTTTCAAACATACGTAAATTGTGTCAGAAATGTCATTTTAATACTTCATCTGGCTGGGCGCGGTGGGTCATGCCTGTAATCTCAGTACTTTGAGAGGCCAAGGTGGGAGGATTGCTAGAGCTCAGGGGTTTGAGACCAGACTGGGCAGCATGGCAAGACCTTGTCTCTACCAAAAATATGAAAAAATTAGCTAGTTATGGTGGCATGCACCTGTAGTCCCAGCTACTTGGGGGGGCAGAGGCAGGAGAATCGCTTGAGCCTTGGGAGGTCGAGGCTGTAGTGAGCCAAGATCGTGCTACTGCACTCCAGCCTGGGTGACAGTGAGAGCCTGTCTCAAGAACAAAACAAAAACAACTTGTGTCTAAGATGCTTTTAAAATTAAGGATCCAGCTAAACATTCAGGGGTGTCGCCCTTCTCCTGGATGGAGCCATGTTACAACGAAGAAACCCAGGAAGCTAGAGCTGGAGCTAGAGCTGGGGGGTGACTGTTACAAGCATTTCACAGGAAATAATCACAAAGTAGTACAATTTTAAGTAATGTGGAAGACTTTTGGTAATACTGCTGACTTTCATGCTGACTGGTTGTCTACTTATTTCACAAAGCCAGAGAGCTGTATTACCCCGTACTCCTCACTGTAGCTCTGATGTGTTTCCAATACTAGAAGAAGGAGTATAATAGGTGATGGGCTACAGCACAGTATATCAGAACTTCTACACCTAAAATGTCCTTCAAATGATTCTTCGAAGTCCTTTAGCCTCTCTGAAACTTGGGTTTCTCATCTGCAAAATGGGAATAAAATTATATTGACTCTTGACAATTCACAGGCTTGTTGTAAGAAACAAATTAATATTTATTAACTTTAGATCACTATATAAATGTTCATTATTATAACTATTTGTGTTACTGCTTTGTAAACCACACAAGGCTATATGATTGTCAGTTATAATAATTATTATTTACATTAGAATTGTGTTGGCAATGCCTTAACAAATCTGGCCTTCTTCGTCTTTTCCCTAATTCAGAGTGGCTCCATCCAAACAGTCGAATGAGTTTTGACACAACCCTCTCCCTGATTTCTCATATTTTATCTATCTTAACTTCTATTGATTTTGAACTTCTTCAAGCTGAAGGAATTTAGGGCAACATATTGTATTCAGATCTGATCTGTAGTGGTTCCTAGCTCAACAATGAGTAATTGAATACATTTAATTTATAAATATTTTATAGGTATTTATTCATATCCCACTTTAATTCAAAAGAAAGATTTAGGGAAGGTTATATGACACATAAATACAACGAATTAGCATATCACAGACGTAAGTGGGAAATACAAAGATAAACTAATGGTAGGTACCTAAAACAGAATCAAGAATTAGATTAATACAAAGTCCTAACATTGAGTCCTTTTTTAAAAATTTAGTTTTTATTTCAATAGGTTTTGGGGGAACAGGTGGTGGTTGACTAAGTTCTTTAGTGGTGTTTCCTGAGACTTTGATGCACCCATGCAGTGTACACTATACCCAATGTGTAGTCTTTTATCCCTCAGCCTGCTCCCATGCTTTCCCCCGAGTCCCCAAAGTCCATTGTATTATTCTTATGCCTTTGCGTCCTCATAGCTTAGCTCCCACTTATGAGTGAAAACATACAATGTTTGGTTTTCCATTCATGAGTTACTTCACTTAGAATAATAGTCTCCAATTTAACCCAGGTTGCTGTAAATGCCATTATTTAGTTCCTTTTTATGTCTGAGTAGTATTCCATGGTGTGTGTGTGTGTGTGTGTGTGTGTGTGTGTAATTTTCTTCACTCATTGATTGATGGACATTTGGGCTGGTTCCATATTTTTGCAGTTGCAAATTGTGCTGTTATTAACATGTGTGCAAGTATTTTATTTTTGTAAAATGACTTCTTTTTTCCTCTCGGTAGATACCTAGTAGTGGGATTACTGGATCAAATGGTAGATCTATTTTTAGTTTTTAGAGGAATATTCGCATCTACTTTTAGTTCTTTAAGGAATATTCACACTGTCTTCCATAGTGGTTGTACTAGTTTACATTCCCACCAACAGCGTAAAAGTGTTCCCTTTTCACCACATCCATGGCAATATCTACATTTTTAAATTTTTTTGATTATAGCTATTCTTGCTGGAGTAAGGTGGTATCACATTTTGGTTTTGATTTGCATTTCCCTGATAATTAATGATGTTGAGCATTTTTCCATGTGCTTATGGCTATTTGTATATATTCTTTTGAGAATTTTCTATTCATATCCTTAGCCCACTTCTTGATGGGATTGTTGTTTTTTTCTTGCTGATTTGTTTGAGTTATTTATAGATTCTGAATATTAGTCCTTTGTCAGATATATAGATTGTGAAGATTTTCTCCCACTTTGTGGGTTGTCTGTTAACTCTGCTAATTATTTCTTTTGCTAAGCAGAAGCCTTTTAGTTTAATTAAGTCTCATCTATTTATCTTTGTTTTTGTTGAATTTGCTTTTGGGTTCTTGGTCATGAAGTCTTTGCCTAAGCCAATGTCTGGAAGAGTTTTTCCAGTGTTATCTTCTAGAATTTTTATGGTTTCAGGTCTTAGATTTAAGTCTTTGATCCATCTTGATCTTTGTGTAAGGTGAGAGATGAGGATCCAGTTTCATTCTTCTACATGTGGCCTGCCAATAATCCCAGCACCATTTGTTGAATAGGTTGTCTTTGCCCCACTTTATGTCTTTGTTTGCTTTGTCAAAGATCAGTTGGTTGTGAGTATTTGGTTTTATTTCTGCGTTCTCTATTCTGTTCCATTGGTCTATGTGCATATTTTTATGCCAGTACCATGCTGTTTTGTTGATCTGATAGTTTAAAGTCAGGTAATGTGATGCCCCAGATTTTTACTTTTTGTTTAGTCTTACTTCGGCTATGCAGGCTCTTTTTTGGTTCCATATAAATTTTAGGATTGTTTTTCCAGTTCTTTGAAGAATGAGAGTGGTATTTTGATGGGAATTGCGTTGAATTTGTAGATTGCTTTTGGCAGTATGGTCATTTCACAATATTGATTCTACCCGTCCATGAGCATGGGATGTGTTTCCATTTGTTTGTGTCGTCTATGATTTCTTTCAGCAGTGTTTTGTAGTTTTCCTTGTAGAGGTCTTTCACATCCTTGGTTAGGTATATTTTAGATATATTCCTAAATTTTTGTTTTTGCAGCTATTATAAAAGGGATTGGGTTCTTAGTTTGATTTTCAGCTTGGTTGCTGTTGGTGTATAGCAGAGGTACTGATTTGTGTACATTAATTTTGTGTCCTGAAACTTTGCTGAACTCACTTACTAGTTCCAGGAGCTTTTTGGATGAGTCTTTAGGGTTCTCTAGGTAAATGATCATATCAACAGCAAACAGTGACACCAAGTTCATCCTACTGCCAGGGTGGATATCTTGATTTTTCCAGTGACCAAGCTTCTGAGATACTTCCCACTGGTAGTGAACTGTTAGTCCAAAAAAGGTCAACATTAATACAAATAACTCTTCGTTATTGCCTATATAAATAATGTTCTAATATATTTCATTTAATATTTCCATGTGTGATTTTTTTTGCTGTACATTTTTTTTTGCTGTATTTTCTGACTTGGATGCCCTTGATTTCTTTCTCTTATCTGATTGCTCTGGCTAGGATTTCCAGTACCATGTTGAATAGAAGCAGTGAAAGTGGGCATCCTTGTCTTGTTCCATTTCTCAGGGGGAGTGCTTTCAACTTTTCCCCATTCAGTATAATGTTGGCTGTGGGTTTATCATGAATGACTTTTATTACCTTATGTCCCTTGACATTGGATCCTTACTATGATTGGGTCCGACTGTAACTAGACATTTCATTAGACTCAAAATTTAGTGGACATGAGATGGTAGCACAAATATTGTCTAAGACAAACACACATGCATTCTGAATATAATTACAAGAGAGAAATTTCTGGAAAATCTCCTAAAAGGACTCAGTGAAATGTAATAAATAATGTTCCTAATGATATCATTGTAGAAAGTATGTATAACAGTTTCACAAAGCTCTTTCATTAAATGTTTTTTTGTACTTGGTATTGGAGGTACTAAAACATGTAAGATAGACCTTGCTATCAAGGAATAACTGAGAAAAAGAAATCTACATTAGAAAAAATCAGTTCCATTCACTAAGATAAGTTGAACAAGAGAAGGAGGGTACATAGTGCAGTGGGGCACAGAGGAGAAAGTGATTATTCCCACTGAGTGGGCCAATGAGGCCTTCTTGGAAGAGAGAGCACCAGATCGCCTGCATTTCTTCAACAATTTGTATCAATTGTCAACTATGTGCTAGGCAAGATGTTACATGCTAAAATTATGATGATGAGAATAATGTCTTTGTATTTATAAGTAGACAAGGCTTTTAAGAGCATTTCAGTGAGAAAGACTCTCCCTTGTTCGTGAGTCATTCCCCGCCCCCCAACTGTGAAAGTTTAATAACAACAGATCTCTTGCTTGCCACTGCCTTCTGAAAGGAACATGGAACAATATCAGGAACTGCATGAGATGCTCTAGCCACTGTGCAAAGCTGCCAGAGGCCTTGGGAAAGGAAGTAGATAAGAAATAGGCTTCTAGGAATGCATGGGATACCTCTCCTTTGGACAGAGGGAGGAGTGACTGAACCAGGACAAAACAAAGACCTGAATGTTTGGCATCTAGGAAGGCCAGCAGATATTACTGACCTCCAATTGAAATAACATGCTGGGAAATAGACATGAAAGTCATCTTTTTACAGAAAAGAGAAAAAAAGAATATGCAACTTGGTTCCCTTACTTCTGAATAATTGAAATGAACCAAGTTCATCCTACTGTCAGGGTGGATATCTT
This sequence comes from Rhinopithecus bieti, assembly GCF_001698545.2. Taxonomy (NCBI): domain Eukaryota; kingdom Metazoa; phylum Chordata; class Mammalia; order Primates; family Cercopithecidae; genus Rhinopithecus; species Rhinopithecus bieti. Next base: position 1,508,205 of record NW_016804208.1, on the reverse strand, counting down.
GATTTTTCCAGTGACCAAGCTTCTGAGATACTTCCCACTGGTAGTGAACTGTTAGGCCAAAAAAGGTCAACATTAATACAAATAACTCTTCGTTATTGCCTATATAAATAATGTTCTAATATATTTCATTTAATATTTCCATGTGTGATTTTTTTTTTGCTGTATATAAAAGCAATATTCCTCAATTAGTCAGCATGCCTTGGAGGATAACAACATATGCTATTTTCAAGGAAGTACTTGGCACTAAGAGGCAGCACAGAAATATTCAGTAGAGATTCCATTAGTCTGATGCTCAAAAAGGGAGACAAGATGAACTCATACAACAATAAAAAACATAAGTTACAGTCATATGATAAGTGTTATATGCACAGTATAGATAATAACCTACTGACAAAATGAAAGGAAGAAATTACTGGAGCAAGAGGAATCAAGAAAGATTTTTTAAAAATTGGGAACTAAAGAGTAGGAAGAACTTAGATAGGAAGGACATCAAGCAGAAGCATTTCAGACCAGAAGAGAAAAGCTTATAAAGGTATAGAAAAATAACTTTAAAAAATAGCATATGCAAATCTGGGAAGCAGAAGATTAACTATTATAACACAATTGTCAAAGGAGATCTGTCTCTCTCTCTCTCTCTCTCTCTCTCTCTCTCTCTCTCTCTCTCCCTCTCCACACCAACACACA
>NW_016804208.1:1442265-1507271 GCF_001698545.2 Rhinopithecus bieti | reverse complement strand
CCCCCCCCCCCCCCCCCCCCCCGCAAGCCACACACACACACAAGCATTCTTGGGAAGTTTGAAACCTTTGAGAAAGTAAATGGATGTAGATGCATAATGAAATATCCATCCTTATTAACAAACATCTGCCAATATACATTCCTTCAAAGGCATAAACGTTACCAAATGAAAACTCATACAAACAATCCTCCAGGAAAAAAATAGCTTAATGCCAAATATGTCAGTGCTAGTAGGTTAATTCTAGATAGATATGGTGCAAAATAGTAATTATCAGGGAGCTGAACCTGAATAAACCACATTCCTTTATTATATTCAAACCTGATTAATAGTACTAAATATCAGACTAAATTAAAATTTTTGTTACAAATACAACAGTGTTTGTTTTCACATGTTTGCTTTAAATATATGCTGGAATATATTCTCTGAAACAAACTGGCATAGCATCTATTTTGGTATCAAATAGAAAATTCTACCATAGTTTTAAAAAATGTTAAATGGCACACACACATACACACACACTCGCACAAAATAATCTTCAGAGAAGTTAAATAAGTTGCACAAGATCACATGTCAAAACAACTCTTTATGGCTACAGAATCCCGTGCTTTAAATTATAAGAGTGAAAACCTCTTATAAAAGTAAAAATCTAAAGTTGTGTGCCAGAACCCCAGGGGAGCCTTTTGCATGCAAATGCCAGAACTAGTCCCAGATCCACTGAATTGGAATCGCCAGAATGGGACCCAGATGTGCAGATTATTTTTAAAAAGTATTCTTTTAAGATATTGATGCATATCCCTATTTAAGATGCTGCCTACCAAAACTACAAAACAAATGAATGCATGAATGAATGAATACATCAATCAAGAAAGGAATGGAGGCCCAAGTTTGTCACTGAAGTTCAGCAAGACAAGATGGAGAAATATTAATCTTTGTAGCTTTCTTCCTCTGCCTCACTTTCCAATGGTCCTTTAATTAATCAGAACTCTACATTGCCCGAAGGAAAATTTGGATTGTAATAGCAGGGAAAAAGACACAATTTATGTTTATTTTTGGTTTTTCAACGAGGCTCTAGAGAATCACAAGGAAAGGCCTGGAGAGCAACAGCATTGACTGGAAGAGAGTGGGAAAGTGGAGAAGGGATTGCTACCCTGCCTAGGGTGTTCACGTAGCACGTAGGCAATGGGTGGGGAAGCGGCGAGTAATATGGCACAGAATAAAATAAAATGTTGAGAAAAATGACAGTAAGATGATGTCAAAATGTGGAGGAAAAGTCAAAATGTGGAGGAAAAGGAGATTAACTCTGCCTGGTGACACTTTAAAGAATCCCTGAGGAAGTTAGCATTGGAGTTGACAGTCAATGCCTATGATTTCCCATAGATAGAGAATGTGGGGAAAAGCATTCCGGACACACCTTATTTAGGCAGTGTCAGATTAGATGTAGGCAGTTTTCATTAAGCTGAACAAAGCAGATTCAAGAAGAAAAAATTATTGTACTCTAGAACTTTTTAGTTCAATTCTCTACCACTTTGAAAGATATAAGAAATGTATAATGAAATTACTATGATTATTATTGATCTCATTCCTCGTTATTTTAGCTAATTCATTTGTTGGTGACTAGCACATCACTTTCACTCACCAGGAGGTCCCTAGCCAAGGTACTTTTGGTGGCTTCTCATTCTCACTCTCCTCTTCTTCCCTTGCCCACCAACGCTGATCTGACACTCACAAACTGCTGAATTCTCAAACCTGTTATCTGCTTCCACTGATTCAGGTCACTAGACTGAAAATACAATCCTCTGTTGAAATGCTCCATGCATCTGAACTATGGAAGTATAGAGCGAGTGCTCCAATCTTTGTAGTCCACTCTATCAGCAACTCATCAGTAACTAGTGGGGAAAATTTCAGGTCACGTAGAACAATTGAGGAGTAGATTATAAAAGCTAAAAGGTACCTTAGAGACAATCCACTCCTCTGTTTTATGAACTATTGAATCTGAGGTTCAAAGAGGTTAGATAATTTGTTCGTATCTGGAAGCTTCTAAGGGTCAGAAGTGAAACTTGGACCTAAATCTAGGTGCAGTATTTGTATTCCATACCTGCGAAGGAAGGGAGGGGAGTGTTCAGCAGCAACACTCAGGACTGACTGTGCAGGATGCTACTTCTCCTTCTCCTACCTTCTTTCCTTTAGGGCCATCTCTCATGTGAACTTGGTGCTTTTTCTTACTAATTTACTTTTCCAAATGAAGCAAAGATTAAAATCCTATACATTAACTGTGTGCAAACCATTAGACAACAATCATTTCTTTTCTTTGAGTTCACAATATGCTATACCAGGGAGTGATTTCAGAATTGGGTAGACTCAAATTTAATGAGACTTGATTATAATTACTCAATGTTGTATTGAAAATTGCTGAAGAGGCCGGGTGTGGTGGCTCACACCTGTAATCCCAGGACTTTGGAAGGCCAAGGTGGGCAGATTGCCTGAAGTCAGGAGTTCGAGACCAGCCTGGCCAACATAGTGAAACCCCTGTCTCTACTAAAAATACAAAAATTAGCCAGGCATGGTGGAGGGCACTTGTAATCCCAGCTACTTGGGAGGCTGAGGCAGGAGAATCACTTGAACCTAGGAGGTGGAGGTTACAGTGAGCCGAGATCGCGCCACTGCACTCCAGCCTGGTCGACAGAGAGAACTTGTCTCAAATTGTTGAAGAAATTGAAGAATCATTCCTTCCCATTATAATGGACTTAGTAAGGAGCATGAATGAGCCAAACAAAGAATTAATAAAATTTGCAGATCTATTTTTAGAAAGCCTGGCTAAAAAGTCAGGATTAAAAAATAAGAAATGACTTGGAAGAAATTATTTAGCATATTGAACACGTCTGAAACACAGATGAATTTCTATAGGTGGAAAACCTTAAATACGATTAATACAAAAAATTATGCCAGAGTCCAGGCAAGGTAGCTCAGCATGTAACCTCAGCACTTTGGGAGGCTGAGGCGGGCAGATTATCTAAGGCCAGGATTTCGAGACAAGTCCGGCCAACATGGTGAAACCCCATTTATACTTTTAAAAAAAATAGCTGGGTGTGATGGCATACCTGTAATCTCAGTCACTCGGGAGCCTTAGGCACAAGAGTCGCTTGAAGGCTGGAGGCAGAGGTTGCAGTGAGCCAAGATTGTGCCACTGCGCTCCAGCCTGGGTGACACAGCAAGACCCTGTCTCAAACAAAACAAAACACGAAACAACAACAATTATATCAGGATAAAAAAAGAAATCTAGTCAAGCTAATCTTTGGTTGATTTATAATGAAATGTTGCAGAAAAGGGTATACTATTCAATTTGGAACTGAGACAAGAAAAGTCAGTGCTGGGAACTGAGTCTAGATTTTCTGAAAAATGTAGAGAAAGAAGAGCTAATTCAAAACAAGAGCAATAGAGTGATTGTATCATTTGGAGACTAATGTACCTGGAAGACAGCATGAATATTATGATCAAAGGTTTGGTTAGACAATGATTGAGGTAATAAATTATTAACAGTCATGATAAACAGAAAGGGGAAGTTACAATGAAATAAATCTAAAAAGACGAACTGAAGAAAGTTAAATGTCTACAGTGGTTGCTATAGAAAAAACATAGTGAAATGGCTCAGAGTCATAGATATGCTTCCAACCATGAATTGGAATCCTGAAATTTTGAGTTTAAAGAAAATATAAAATGATAATAGTGATTATAATATTTATTTATCAAAAAATGAGTTAACAAACCAATCAATGCCCACATCTCTTTAAATTCAGGTGTAAGAGTTTGTCCACTTAAATTGAACCTTTTTTATAGTTTTTGTTCAGTCAAAGAACATAAGCAATAGGAAATGCCTAATATATTCTTTTTTTTTCTCTTTTTTTTGTGATAGTTGAAGAGATACTAATCTAATGAAAATGAATCTGATCTAGAGTCCTTGGAAAATATTTATGAGGAACTATATCATATTAGTCTAATTTCAACACCAAGCTTGCCAATACTGCTTGATAATGCTTAGCGGGTTCAACATTGTCCTTTCTCCAGCCATGCCCCTCTCCCAAGGCAGGGAATCTGAGAGTCAAGGACTGTTCGCACCTGCAATATGCCACCAAGACCTGCCACTGGGCTTGAGGGAGGCCCAGGAGCAAGGGTTGCAGTGTGTGTGAAGAAGCGTAGTAAACAGAACTTGGAAGTACTGAGTAGAGCGTCTGCTGGTGCATGAGGCCCCTCATGTTGCAGGATGGAACCCTGAATAGAATGGGGGTTCAGGTCCACTCTCTTATGCCACCATGTTCCTCTGCAGAACTCTGATGAATCCAGTACTTTGAAATGTGAACCTGGTCTTCCAGATTATTATATAGTTGGTTTGTTTAAGGCTGGAAGATAGAACATAATTTAAACATTGTTAACTTGGTTTACATATTTGAAATATTTGGACATATAGTATGTGGTCTTACCCTGGGCCTGCAAAGTTTTAGAGGCAGACCTGTGTCTTGGCCCCTCTCAGGCTATGCAAGGTTCCAGAAAGCAGGGACTATCTCCTATTTTTCCCTTGTCTTTTACCATATCTGACAAGATGCTCCACGCGTGTTTGGGAAATCAAAAGGAACTGAAATAGGAAAATGCAGGGACACGTGATATGAACATAGGTAGAAGATGAAGCAAATATTTCCAGCAGTTAGAATTATTATCAATCTGCCCCATTGCCTTGACTTTCCTACCACAGAGAGAAATATTCAGGAACGTTCTTCCAGACTCGGAACTAAGCCCCTGATGAACAGGTCACCAAGACTGTACCTGGTGTTTTACAACCTTGCAGCCTGTTTCCTACACTGCCCAGGTCCCTGTGAAACTTCACTTAGCAGGTGGTTAGAATCTCAAGGACAAGGCGGTTTGAGGTCCTCTTAGCTGTTTTTACCCCCTCAAGGAAACCAATAGAGCTGCCAGAACTTTTAACTTCGTATTTTTTAACGTTGCATATTTCAGGAAAAATTTACGGCTCCTTTTATTACATTTTCCAGGACCGTTGATAATATCCTTTCAATGCACAGTTTTTACACCTTACTAAGGAAAATGGACTTTTCTCCATGGCTCCTGTATGAACCTTTGAGTCATTTCTTTCTTTTTTTTTCTTTCTTCACAGAAATTCAATCATTTAAATTCAGTTGCCATTCTTTTTAATAGAGCCACACTTAGTTCTCATCACTCTGTAAGGCATTCACAATATGCACATCAGATTAATGTGAATACATTGCACAATTCCAAAAAAAAAAAAATATTGTGCTTCCTCATCTTGAATTTACCCTGGGAAACAATGATATATTTTTCTCTCTCTCTTACTATTTGTGTATGTTACCACATCTCAGCAAAGGGTGAACTTGGGTTGGGCTCATTAATGTAGTAATAATTATTAGCGATTTAATGAACTAGGAACATATTTACTTTTTTATCATAATCCTGTGTTTATGAAGCTGATACTTTTTTTGTTTCCTATGGTAATTCTATAATAGTTGGCTGCCAGAGAGGATGTTTTAAAAATTCCTTTATATATAGTTACATTCTTACAAGATTTGCTTGAGCTAAGAAATACTCTTGTTGACCAGTCACCCAAAAGACATCCAGTTCACAAATTTTCCTTGAGTCTGTTTACGTAGAAAACTACATAAGCTCTCTGAGCTTCAGTTTCCATATTTTAAATGAAGTTGTCCCAACATACAAGATGGGCATTAGAGATGTCATTTCCTGTGCTGGCATGCAGTTGGTAAACAGTGTGGTCCCCTTCACCAACTACCTTCACTTCTCCCTAACAATATGCTCTGCCCCATGATAGACATTACTCTGACTTGAGTTTGGCCCTAAAGTAGAAGAAGCAAGCTTCAACTTCTTTTGAATTTTATTTCTGAATTGATTCTCTTGCAGCTGGTTGGATTCTTTGGTTATGAGGTCTGATAGATAAGAGGTTTTTCCTTTGGTATATTATTTATCATTTTCTTTCCTGCTTTTGTCAAAAAGAAGACATTTCTTTCTTCTCTATAGCAGATGGTAATAGCAATTAGACGCAGTTACAATCCTGACCCTCAATAGCTGTCAAGTCCCACTGTGTATCGGAACTGGATGGAAAATGATCTGGATGTTGCAGTCGGCGTGCACTTGCCCAAAGCAGTCCCACCTATCACACACAGATTCACCAGGTGACTGTCCCCAAAGTTGGCCTGGCAGAACACAAAGAAGTATTCTAACATAATGTCTTCTCTTTTTTCTATCCGTTTCAATAAATTATAACGTGTAGATACTATCCATCCCCCTTATTACTACTTAAAATTTTCCTGATATCTGACTTTATCAATGACACCAAAAGTTTCTGCCAAAATACTTTCTGATGGTAAGTTTATCTGGAAATAACATCTCAGAATGTATCCTCTTTTGTTTGTGAAAATTCCTCATTATAGTAAGATGATGATATAGGCATTATCTAGGTCTGGCTTGAGTGTCTGCTAATGTTATTATTTTATTTTGTATTGATTACAAAGAAAGAGTATAATGTTGTTTCTGGTTTTATACATAATCTGGTAAATTTAGTTTAACCATATACTTAATGTTGATTGAATGGAAGAATAAGGTCTTTTCTATCTCTCCACTTCTACACAGGCTGTCAGTAGACAGGGAGGAAGTTTCTGTTCTATGCGTTGTTGTACAGTTACTACTTTTAGAAAATGGGGTCCCATCTTTCTCCTATGTAATTGTCATCTTCACATATCTTACTAATTAAGTGGCTAATTCACCTAAGTTGATTTCTCAAATCTTTCTAGGTCTTTTTGCCACAACAAGGGAATACATTTAAGTTGATCCATCTTTTTTTTCCCACAGCTTTATTTAAATATAAATGAAAATAATTGTATATATTTAAGGTGTACAATGATGTTTGAATATATGTTTATATATTTTCCATTATTTTTCTTTTTTTGTGTAGTGAGAACGATTAAGATATACCCCCTTAAAATATTTCCACTATATTCTATGGTTTTGTTAACCATACTCAGCACGCGCCGCACATTAGATCTCGAGAAAGCATTCATCTTGCATAACTGAAACTTTGTACCCTTTGATCAACCTTTCCTGGCAACCACTCTTCTGCTCTCTGCTTCTATGAGTTTGATTATTTTAGATTGCACATATAAGTGAAATAATGCAGCATTTGTCTATGACTGGCTTATTTCACTTCACATAACATTCCCAAGTTTCATCCATGTTGTCACAAATGGCAAAATTTTCTTATTTTTTAGGTCTAGTGATATTCCATGGTATATCTAGATATACATCACATTTCATTTTCTTTATCCATTCATCTGTGGCTGGACATTTAGATTGTTTCTGTATCTTGGCTATTGTGAATAATGCTGCAGTGAACATGGGAGTGCAGATATCTCTTTGACAAACTTATTTCATCTCCTTTGATTATATACCCATTAGTGGGATTGCTGGATGTTATGGTAGTCTTATTTTTAGTTTTTTGAGAAACGTCCATACTGTTTTCCATGATGGCTGCATTAATTTACATTCCCAGCCATAGTATACAAGGGTTCTTTTATTTATCTTCCATCTTTTTGATGATAGATATTCTAACAGGTGTAAGTTGGTTCATCTTTTTTTTTTTTTTTTTTCTGAGACAGAGTCTCACTCTGTCACCCAGGCTGGAGTGCAGTGGCACAATCTTGGCTCACTGCCAGGTTCACGCCATTCTCCTGCCTCAGCCTCCCGAGTAGCTGGGACTATAGGCTCCTGCCACCACGCCTGGCTAATCTTTTTGTATTTTTTTAGTAGAGATGGGGTTTCACTGTGTTAGCCAGGATGGTCTTGAAGGTTGTTTCATCTTAATGAAGGACCGTGATAGGTAATATAACTCTATATCCCTGGCTTTTCCAATTTGGGAAGAATTACAGTAATCTGAATCCCAACCAGCTGGACCAAAATAAGCCTAGGTTTTCCTCATGTTTTTTACCCCAGACATTTCTAAGATTCTCCCCAAGAAAATTCATGTCCATTTTTCCAATCCATTCTTACCACTTCTTGCCTCCTAGTCTTACATGAATGTGTTGGAGCATGACTACTGTATTTGGGATTCGGCCTTCCCAATCCTCATTTATTACCCAATAATAGACAATGGAAGTGTCTGTTTCTTTCGTGGCCATCTCCATCTCTTATCCTCTTATCCATAAGGATAATCTTCCTCAGGATTTCCACTAGGGCAAATTTTCAGAACTCCATAACTAGATATCAGTGTAATTCCCAAAGAATGAACTCTTTAGTCTTCGATAAATCCATATATATCACTTCAACATTGTAATCTACCTTAGAATGAGGTGAACGTATATCCCTATATCCTTATGCTGTCTCGTAATTTCTAATAATAAAGAATAAATTTCAGAGTAATTGTCTCTAAATACATATTTAGGAAAGAAACCATTTTCAGAATGAAACTTAGACTTCTACTATCAACCCCTTACCTGCTGACTCCGGCATAAGTCACATTGCGAGACACTTGACCCTTTGGAGACCCATCCACCCTCAAAAAGGATCTGGCAAAGAGTTCTGGCTGTCACTTCTGCATATGGTGCCCAGTTGACAAAATATGTTTAAATGCACTGCTTGCCTCCATGTGATAAAAGGCATTTTGGCATATGACTCTATAGAAAATGGGGCACCAATTAGGCCTTGGAAATCCATGACCATCAAGAAGGGCAAATTCTGCTCTTTCAAAACATAAGCTACTCACTATTTATTTGCCAATGGATTGGGCATTACAACACTAGACAAATGACATACTCAAATATGTATTGTCTTTTCGTATTCACTGTTGTTATTTGACTTTTTTAAAAAAACAGAATTAAGAAATTCAGGTCACACGAGTAGGTTGGATATTTTCTGCAGTTGAACTGGTTTGTTGCTTATTTGTATTTAGAAGGCTAGAAACGGAAAAGAGTAGCATTGGAATTGTGAACATTTCCAGGAGAGTTAGAGAGGGCCCTAACCTGTTCAGTTGTGATCTCTTCAGGAAGACAGATCTAATGCAGGGGTTGGCAAACTCATGGCCCACAGATCAAATTGACTTTGCTGTTTCTGTAAGTAAAGTTTTATTGGAACGTACCCATGCCCATTCATTTCCGTGCTGTCTATGGCTGCTTCCACACTACGGTAGCAGAGGTAATTTGTTGCTACAGAGACTGTATGGGCCACAAAGCTTGAAATATTCAGCCCTTTATAGAGAAAGTTTGCTGACCACTGATAGTGTAGAGCTATCTTTCTTGTGAAAATATTTTATAAACTTTCTAATGAAGTTGGAGATAAATATATACTTCTATGTAAAGAAGTTAACACTTAGAGATTAGATCATCTTACTACATTCCTTCTACTAAAGTCAAAATGAGAATCTGTAAAGACTTCAAGTGTTGCCTGTGCATGTGCTGATGGGACAGTTGATTTTTCTCATCTCAGTCTGTTGTGACACAGTTGCCCCAAGGAAATGCTCTTAGTTTCAGTCATACTAAAAGTGAAAATCGTAAGTCCCACTGCCTGCTAATCACATTGCCTAAAAAAAAGTGAGAGAGAAGAAAACCTTTAAAACAAGAGACTGTTTTCCTCTAATCATCTTTCTCTTTAAGTGGATTGTTTGAGAGATATTAAAATAACCGAAGCAGCCTGGAGAACCCAACTTAAAAAACGCATAAACCCAGCGTGCTCAAAGTTCAAAAGGTCTATTGCATAGTCACTATTAATCTCTCTATACATATTTTATTTAACCTTCTGTAAATATTGTCATTGTAAAGTGCTTTGGACAGGCTAATGCACTGGGATGTTTTGCTAATGGAAACAGAGACAATAATGCAGAAAGCAATCACAAGACGGGAAGAGGAGGAGGCAGATGAAGGAAAGAGCAGACTGAAGGCAGAGCCCGGGTTGTCTGGGAGAGGTGAGGCCAGGACACTGTGTGGAGCTGACTTCTTCATTAGCAGAGGCTGGAGCCATGCCAGAGCATTCCAAAGGACTACAGTCTACTTTAAGAGCCCATCAGTTCCCCCTCCCCATTCTCCTTCTCTCTCTCTTTCTTTCAGTGAGCTTTAAAAGAAAGAACATAACGTTATTTTCCCCCTACGTTATAATGTACTCCTTTCCATTGGAAAATCAGTACATAAAATTGGCAAATCTCTTTTAATTCTGGATAATCAGAGAGTAACTTTCCATTTAGTCATCTACAATGTTTGTTAATGAGAGTTGTAGCTTTGAAGCTCTTCCTGTTTTTATGATTTTGTTCCTCCATGGTGTATGTAATTGGTTGTTCTAAAGGATGTGGTATCCATCTTCCTACTTCCTGTCATTCCTAAACAGCCTCACAAGGCTACTTCCTCAAGTGTGCTTGGGATACCATTTTCCTGTTTCATTTCAAGGGCAACACCGCCATTGCTTGAACTGGTAAAGCATTTGCTTCCTTCTCTCTCTCTCTTTTTTTCCTTCCCTCTCCTCCATCTTCCTCTTTTTCTCTCCCTTACTCTTTTATTGTTGTTGATGTGTTTCCCACACCAAAAAACTGCCTCCAGGACTGCCTAAGTCCACGTTGGCGGGCTCCTGTTTGTGGTGCAGGTGTGCAGAGCCCTCCTCCGTGTCGTCGCCACAGCAACCTAGGGCTCTAATCTGCTGAATATGAAAAGAAGAAACAGAAAGAGAAAAGCCATCCACCCCCTTCTGCTCCATCCATGAGTCCAAAAGAGGGATACCGTCTCCAGGCATTCCTGATAATCCCCCAGCCATCGCCCAGGCAACAGTCACAGGGAACTGGCGCGGCCTGGGGCGAGAAAGCAGTCCCTGTCTCAAGTTCAGACCTCCTCCTCCTCCCTCTTCTCCTCCTCCTCCCTCTTCTCCTCCTCCTCCCTCTTCTCCTCCTCCATTCCTCCCACCCTGGGTCCCCTATAGGCCCCTACAAACCTCCATCCCACTTCTGGCCTCCCTGCCCCACACCCTCCAGCCAGTGGGTCATTAACTCACAGACAAGGCAGAGTGTGGGCGGAGTATATGTCATATTTTTCTTCTAATGGTGCTGAAACAATACTCTTGTGTGTATGTGCATGTATGTGTGTGCACATATATTCATATATGTGTGCATGTGTGCATGCGTGTGTATGTGTATTTTAGGAGATTTTCATCCTAGTTACCTTTCAGATGAACTGTGTTTATGAGCTGGAAAGGACGAGTTGGACAGAGAATTTTTCTTTTCGAAGCTAGTAGTTTGAAAAAACAGTCCTTTGCAGGTTCCACGACCTCAACTGTTTCTGGGTTGGAGGAGGATTTTCAGAGCCCTTTGCTCTCTAGTGCCCATATCCAGCAGTGAAAGCTCTCATTTGTCTCCCCACCATCATGTTGATGCAGCTGGGTTTGACACTGCTTACCTCAGCAATTTTTTTTTTTTTTTTTTTTTTTTTTTTTTTTTTTGGTTGAAAGACAGAAGGCTTCCTTGTGATCCCAGCCTTTTCCTATCAAATGACACTCAGCCACGGTTTGGGTGACTTATTTACTGGCAGCGGACCAGTAAAAACAAAAATGAACGTTCACAACTAATAAATCCTTGAGCTTAGATAGCTACAGCAACAGTGGTGGGATTACATCAAAATGTTCAGCCTGATACCACGGGGCTCCCAGGCAGTGTGGAACCTAATAAGTCAGGGGTAGGAGAAGGGGGTAAAACAAGACAAGGAACAGAGAAATTTTTTATACTCTGGGTCTAAGGTACACTCAGAAACTTTGAGTTTGAATGATATCATGTGCTTTCTTGGTTGGGAACTTTAAAAATGGGGAGCAGGGTACACCGTATTTGAGTCATTGGAATGGGAGGCAGCTATGCTTGCTACCTTTTTCTTTCATTCTTGGAAATTAAACCACACACATCTTCAGCATGATGAAGGAGGCCAGCCTAGATGGACCAGACAGCAAAATCACAGCTTTCTCAGCTGCACTGAAAGAAACTATTTTTATAGAGGACATGAGGTCAAGAATGTTTAGCAAACAAAATTGAATGTCATCTACTCCTAGATAATTCTCCAAGGACCTTCCTCCTCCCAGGCCCTTACTGAAAGTGAGGGCATCTCTTTCAGGCTAGTATGATAATATTTTTATTTGTTTTGGAATTGATCTTTTGGACAGAAGCACATTTTTTTTCATTAGTATAAATTCAGAAAAATCTAACCACAAAGCCATTGACTTTAGCTAATGTTTTCTCACTTACTCCCTCTATGACTTCCTCTAATTCGATAAGTAACTATACTTTCTGTGATGACTAACTATTGATTCAGCTTTTGTAATGGTTGAGCTTTTCCATACAGAGCTCAATCTCTGGGTAGAAATGTGGGTAACAAATGGGGACAATTTTAACCATAACCCCGGTGTTTAGTTTATGTGTTGCTAAATATTAGACTATTTGGAAATATGATTGATTGATTTTACTCTTTAAGTTTTGGTTTTGGTTTCATGACTCGCAGACAGTGATGGAAGACACTTACCCCATGACGAATGAAATCACACCCACCCAGTAGTTCTGTCTATTTGTTATAATGCAGAAAGAAACACTACTTTTTGTTTTGGTTTGGTTTGGCTTTGCCATTATCATACAACGAGGCTCTGATGGCATCTGAGTACCTGGAAAATGCCTATGGAAAGTAGGTCATTTGATCAAGTTGCTTTCCAAAGTACCTGATTAAAAGGCATCTTATACAATTCTGCAGAGCTCTGTGTAATTATCTTTGAAGGTTCTTCCATTGCCACTTAAAAAAATGTCTGGGATAAAACCAGAAAAATGAAATATATAAAGGATAATTCTGCCACCTGAAGGTGTTTAGAGTTCTTACTGTCTACCAAAGACATTGCTGCTTCAAATTCTTTCGTTAGTTCCCAGGAAAGTAACATAATCGCTCTGTGGTTGAATCTAGCTATGTTATTCTCCCTACCCTAGAGATATTGTCTATAGTCATTTTCTCCAAGGCAAATCAAGTATTGTTTGAATGCTATTTTGAAATCCTTAGGAAAAAAGCATTATGTATTCAAATCATCTTCAAATTCTCTTTAATTCCTAGAATCCTTATTTCGCTTCCTCTTTATCTGTGATTATACCAATATGTTAGGGGCACCTAGTATGTGCCAGACACTATCCTGTGCTCTCAGAATTCAAAAAACTTGTGGTCTAGATGGGGATGCAGGAGGAGAGTAAGTAATGGCTCACTTTTATTGAATTCTTACTATGTGGCAGGTACTGTTTTAGCATTGCATATGTATTCATTCATTCAAGCCTCAAAATAACTCCATGAGGTAGGTAACAATTATCCTATATTCCAGAAGCAAAACTAAGGTAAAGACAGGCTGAATTACTCTCCTAAAATCACATGCTATATTATTTTTAAAGTAGCGTTTGGAAAATACATGACTGCATCATGTTTGTAACTCACCGAGTCCAGTATCCTCAATACATAGTAAATAAGCAGAAGCCTTCCAGATAAAAAAGGGAAGGGAATTTAGAGTCCCAAGATTAAGCCCTGACATCATCTCAACCTCTCAGGGTTGCAAAGAACTCTCACTGAGGTGAGGGATAATAGCTTGCAGTAAAAATGTTTTGGAGGGTGTCTCTGTGTAGTGCTGCTCATATATCATTCAACTTAGTTGCTGAAAAATTGGTTTTAGGTTGTTCTAAATGTAAATGAGTTAATATTTCTAATGTGCTTGGTGAAGTGCTCTTAGAAGAGGACAGTGGTATATGGTACAGGTTTTAAAATAAAACTAATAAACTTAGTTGCAGGTTATATGATAAGTGAAAAAAAAAAAAGTAGAGAGATGTAACTCTAGCTGCACTGTAAAACACTGAGAGAGAAAAAGCCTTGTGAGAGTCAGGAAATGGAAGATGTAATGTGGGTGACAAGAGAGTCCTTCCTCAAGTCAGTAAGAGCTGCATCAACCATATGTGAGTGACAAAGGCTAGACTGGTGGTCAAAGCAAACGTTAAATAGTAAAGTAAGGTGGTGACACAATCATATCTGTGTTTCATTGAGTAAGGTAATTTCTGTAGCAATGCAAAGGATGAAAAGGAGATTAGACAGCTGTAGCAGAAGCTCTAATTTAAATACCATTGCAAAATCCAGATGAGAGATGCTGCTGCTGCTGAAGTGGCAATGAGATTGGAGGTGGGAAAACTTGGAAAGACATTTAGGAAATAGAATCCAGAGAACATTGTCCTTCATCGGATGATGAATCAGGACCCCTGATAGTGTGATGACAAGAAGATGAGACCTTGGTTTGGGGCATAGATGACTAGTATATGATGACATTCACTGAGAGAAAGATATTTGGGAGGCAGAGTGTTGAGCTAGTTTTAGGCATGTTGAGTTTATAGTACCGAACATCTGAGAGAGAATGAGACAGGCAGTTAAAGACACAGTCTGTATCCTAGGAAGAGAGAGATTTTGGAGTCATGCATACAAGGGGGGTTATTTTAAGAGATGGGAGTATATGGGGACACCAAGATAAAACAGAGATGGAGAGAAGAGATATGAGAGCCAAGGACAGAACTTGGGAACTCAGGGAAAACCTCCTGGGGCCAGTTTAAAGAAGATTGCAGACAATAAAAGAAGCCTGGTCAGTTAAAAAAAAAAAAAAAAAAAAAAAAAAAAAAAAAAAAAAACAGAACTAAAAGACTCTTCTCAAGTCAAAAGTACTGTTGCTCTGTAATTCCTTCCTGCAGCTTCCAATCCATCATCAGAGCTAAACTGTATTTTGAAACCATCAACCAATTCTCTGATAATGTTGGTCTTGAGACTTCACGAGCTCAAAGACATCTTGGCACTGTCAAGCTTTTGAAACATAACTCAGTACCTCAACTTTGTAGAGGTCACTGAGAACATTCTCCTGCCTGAAAGCTTAGGTGCTATCAATCACTGATTAAAAAATGCCATCTCTTGAAAAGGCTGGCTCAGCAGAGGGGCTGAGCACAGTCTTGATGAGGAGAGAAAATGAATCCTAATTACTACCTTTGTGATCCTAGAGTTTGGTTTTGAGAAATACAGAAAGACCATCTTCTGTTTACTTACCTCTCCTTACTCAATTGTTATAGGATAATATTTAGGCAGCTTATTAGTAGAAACACTGCAGGATGCAGTAAACTCCCCTTACCAGAGTGTATCTTGAAAAGTGTATTCAACCTCCCAAAATACAATATTAAAACAACAACAGGAATAAAAATGCACCCTCTATGTGTTTCATTTATAATGGGCCAAATTGAAAAAAAAATGCTAATTGGAATGTAATACTCCCCAAATTATTATGAAACGAGATGCTCTACTAGAGTTTATTTTAGTTTTTCTTTTATCCTTAGTAGAAGCAACCATTCGTTCTGTGTTAAAGTCATCACTTTGGAGCAGATACTGAGTGACCCTTCTTAATTCTGTAGATATAAGGAAAGAAGGCTGTTGGCCCTGGGGAAAAAGATGTGTGTTACTTTTTTGTCTGACTTAATAAATAAGCACTTTTTCTCCCTGGTGTA
The DNA here is from genome assembly GCF_001698545.2 of Rhinopithecus bieti. Lineage (NCBI taxonomy): Eukaryota > Metazoa > Chordata > Mammalia > Primates > Cercopithecidae > Rhinopithecus > Rhinopithecus bieti. Next base: position 1,491,685 of record NW_016804208.1, on the reverse strand, counting down.
CAGACTACTGGGAAGGAAACAGGCAAATTCAAGTAAGGAGGAAGGCCCAATAAATCCCCAATCTCATCTTCTTGAACTTGAAATGGTAAAGATCTATGAATCAGACTAGAGTTGCCCTTACTCAGGATCCTAAAATAAAGTTACCTTAAGGTGGTAGTTTTCAAGTAGGCTGGTTTTGTCCCCTAGGAGACATTGGCAGTGTCTGGAGACATTTTTGGTTGTCATAACTAGGGAGGTGGTGCTACTAGGATCTACTCGGTAGAGGCCAGGGATGCTGCTAATCATTCTATAATGCACAGCACAGTCCCCCAAACAAAGAAGGAAACTGCCTAAGTTGTCAATAGTTGAGATTGGAAACTCTGCCTTAAAGGTAGAAAGATACAGAACTCATGTACTGATTCTGAAACTTTCAAGAGAAAGAAAGGAGAATAATGGATTTGGTACATGAGTGGCATTCTCTGAAGCCAGTTTTGTTCCATTTCTTTGTGTCTGACCAGTGTCCCAAGCAGCAGCACTCTTGGGAATAAAAACAAATGGTAATTAAGGCTGTCACTGTTGCATGTATGTGTGTAGCTAACTTAATTACAACCCAAAGGGATCATACTTACTCTGTGCTCTGCATACAAACTTTGAAGATAACTTTGAATCTTTACCATGAGACTCAAACCTTTTACTGTGGAAGTACCTCATGCCCTTTGATAGTTGATGGGTGACAGAAGTAGCAATTTTGGGTTTGGCCCAGTTGCTGGAGACTCTCCATCACTGAAAGTAATGCTAGAAAGTAGGGTCCACTGACATGGTTTGACTATATCCCCACCCAAATCTCATCTCAACTTGTAATCAAATTGTAATCCCCATGTGTTGGAGAGGGACCTAGTGGGAGGTGATTGGCTCATGGGGATGGTTTTCCCCATGCTGGTCTCATGATATTGAGTGAGTTCTCACAAGATCTGATGGTTTTATAAGTGGCATTTTCCCCTGCTCTTCTCTTTTATGCTGCCTTGCAAAGAAGGTTCCTGCTTCCCTTTCTGCCATGATTGTAAGTTTCATGAGGCCTCCCTAGCCAGGCAGAACTGTGAGTCAATTAAACCTCTTTCTTTTATAAAATACCCTGTCTCAGGTGGTATTTTTCTGTTTTGCATTTAAAATTATTTCATTTTATTGTTTTTTTTTTTTTTTTTATTTCCATAGGTTTTTGGGGAACAGGTAGTATTTGGTTGCATGAGTAAGTCCTTTAGTGGTGATTTGTGAGATTTTGGTGCACCCATCACCAGAGCAGTATACATTAAATTCAATTTTCAGGTGGCATTCTTTATAGCAGTGTGAAAACAGACTAATACACCCCCTCAACATCAAACAATGGGTGTCAACACCTCACCCAGGAACTTAAAAGGAGTCACTTTGCTTCATGTACTGCTCACCAAGCTACTTCTGTTTGGCAACCAGCTCTATTGCATTTTGCTCACCAAGAGAGAATTAAATCAGCCTGGAATCTCTTGCGCCTCTTACACTACTCCCCATACCCACACATCTACCACCAACCCCCATGAATGTATACCAGGGAAGACATGAGGACCCAAACACATCCTAGAACCTGACACAGACATGATAGTTTTTTTCCCAGCAGTATAGAAAAGACCAGGACAATTGCAGTGGGCTCTGATACCCTCTGCCTTTGCATGAACAAAAACACCAGAACATTATTTTAAGATATTGGAGCCAGAGGGAGCCCTAAAGAGCATTTGGCTTGGCTGGGCACAGTGGTTCACGTCTGTAATCCCAGCACTTTGGGAGAATAAGAAGGGCAGATTGCTTGAGTTCAGGAGTTCAAGACCAGCCTGGGCTGGTGAAACCCCATGTCTACAAAAATATAAAAAATAGCCAGGCATGGTCCTCATGCGTTTAGTCCCAGCTACTTGGGAGGCTTAGGTGGGAGGATTGCTTGAGTCTGGGAGGCAGAGGTTGCAGTGAGCCGAGATCACACCACTGCACTCCAGTCTGGGCAACAGCGTCAGACCCTGTATCAAAAACAAAACAAAACAAAACAAAAATATTTGGCTCCGTCGTCCCAAGGTGGTACATGTTAAAAAGATTTTAGGTGCTACATGAATAGGGCTTTAAATAACATGAAATCCTATAAGTTGATGAGTATGTTAATTAGCTCAATTGTGGTAATCATTTTACTATGTATATGTATATTAAAACACCACAATTGTAAACCTTAAATATATGCAATTTTTTGTCACATATTCCTCAATAAAACTCTTAAAAATAACATTAAATCCACAGTAAGAGACTTAGTACATTTCAATTCTGTTTCAGTCTTTCTAGTTATGATTAAATCTCATAATACTGAGTGGCAATAGAGAGGGGGTAGGGCTTGAATTCTGACTATGCTGCTTGTAAATTAACTTGTGACCCAATCCTGACCAAAGAGAAGTTGAAGACTTTTGAGGAATTCTTAGATTTTTAAACTCTAAAGCTTATACCTTAAGCTTCTCTATTACATTGCTATCCTGACTAAATAAATTATATAAAGGCTGGGGGACCCTATCTTGTCCTCCACTGCATGTCTAGGTCTAGGCACATCTGGCACTGTTGTCATCTATAGGCACTTAATACATATGTGTTGAATGAACATTTTTAAAAAACATATCCATTATTGATCAAATATCTATTTTCATTTTAATGATGGTTTTACAGTATATAGATTTTCTCCCAGGCTAAATGTGAAATCATGAAGTAGACTCAGTCATTTTTCTCGCTGCATTTTGTTTTTAATAGATTTGGTGAGATGTAGTTGATGGGAAATAAACTACACATGTTTAAAGTGTACAGTTTGACATGCTTTAACAGATGTCTACACTTGTGAAACTTCTACCACAATCAACATAATGACTATATCCATTATCCCCCAAATTTGCTGGTTCTCCTTTGTAATCGTCCTCTCTCTGGTGAAATATCTGTTCAAATCTTTGTCCATCTCTATTGTTTTTTGGAGAAGACTGACTCCACAAGCATGAATAGATTCCATGCTATTTTGGATATTTTGGGTGCCTTTTTTCACTTCGTAGAAACAGTGCTTTTCTCTTTTTCATAGTTAAGTTCACCCTTCCAGACTCACATCAAATATTATCTTCCCTATGAAAATGTTGTAAGGTTTTGTAGTCAGAATGTATTGTTTCTCTGAGCTTTAATAGTGTATATATTGCGTTATAATTAAGTTACTGCATGTCTGTCTTATCCTTTACCCATTTCCCAGAAGACATTGTAAATATTTTCAGAATAGGACCACTTATTATTTATTTTTACAGTCTTTGTGCCTAACACACAATCTAGTATTGAAATCTATTTTTGATAAACATTCATACTTGCTATCTACATTGGTTTCTGCCTGCCTGCCTGCCTTCCCTCCTTCCTCCCTCTCTTCTTCTCTTCCTCTCTTCCTTTCTTGATGGAGTCTCTCTCTGTCGCCCAGGCTGGAGTGCAGTGGCGTGATCTCAGCTTACTGCAACCTCTGCCTCCTGGATTCAGAGGATTCTCCTGCCTCAGCCTCCCAAATAGTTGGGGTTACAGGCACAGGCCACCACACCCTGCTAATTTTTGTAGAGGCAGGATTTCTTCATGGTGGCCAGGATCATCTCAAACTCCTGACCTCAGGTGATCCCGCCCACCTCAGCCTCCCAAAGTGCTGGGATTATAGGTATGAGCCAATGCACATGGCCGTTTGGCACTGTCTTTTTTTTTTTTTTTTTTTTTTTGAGACAGTGTCACTCTTGTTGCCCAGGCTGGAGTGCAATGGTGTGATCTTGGTTCACCACAACTTCCGCCTCCCAGATTCAAGCGATTCTCCTACCTAAATAAAAGCAAAAATATTTCTATCTTGGTGTATGTGTGATTTTTGGTTTGGTTTTTGCCATTACAGTTTGAGCTTGCATAAGGGTATTTAGAGACAATCAAAACTCTTAATTTCTGCCCAGGAGAAAAACAAAAACAAGGTAGAACTGTAAAAGTGCATGGCACAAAGCTAAAAGGCAGTCTCTCCTCTGTTCTCTTGGCTCTAGCAAACTTGGGGTTATAGACAGGAGGCAGTTCAGCAATAGCTCACCCTAAGGCATTGCCAAAGAAGCCCTTAGCAAGAGAATGGATTGCTTGTTAGGGCAATTTTAAGGGGATATGAGTGAAACTGAAAGGAGGTACTCAAATAATTCCTTGTGCAACCTCAAAGGGTCGCCACAATTCCCCAGTGTTTAAGAGGACCCCCACATCCAGGAAAAAAGATCCCAGCCTGTGGAAACAACCCCAAGCCAAAGCATGCAGCTCCCCAGGGGAGGGCCCAGCAGGAAATGCCTCTTTGCTTTGCAGTAGAGTCCAACACTTCAAGTTCTCAGAGATATGTGTTTGTGGTTTACCTAAAGGTGGAGAAATTCTACTTTGGACCCACACCTTAAATAATTAGCCTTCCCAGTGGTCAATTTTGCAATTAGGCTAAAATGTTTACCATCAAGTATATGGCATGCGGATTTGACAAGAGAAATTTTCCATAATTCGAGTCTAGAAAAATTATTCCTAATCCAGATGTGAGAGAAAATAAATTGAGAGCATAAAATATTTTCACTGTAGTCCCATGATAGGCCAAACCCAATATTATGGTGAGCCAGGGCCCCCTGTTGCAGCAAAGTACTTTCCTGCATGAAGTAAATAACTTCTTCCTAAGCATGAAATGTTGCTCTCCAGAGGGTATTTTAGTTGCCTGGAGTTTCTGTAAGATTGAGATTGTTTAGTAAGTTTGAGTTGAATTTTGTTTCTTTTTCCATCTCTCAGGCTCTAGTCTAAATAATACTTATCCAGTGCTTTTTTAAACATAACAAATCCTGTTCAATTTGATTCTTCATAAATGTTGCGAATTATCTTACTGAAGCTAAAAAAAGGTACAGTTTTAAAAGATAGTCAAGAGTTAAGGGAGGAAAAAAAAACACCTAAACTAAAGCAGGTATAAATAGGAATCTTTGCAACAGTTTTAAGATTTAAGAAGTTTGAGTTTATTTCCACCTGCTCTTGTCTCAGTGGGAGATAAACTTCCAAGGAAATAGCTGCCTTGGAGGGTGAGAAAGGAGAGAAAGGACTATGCTGGAAATCTGCCACTGGAGAGGACATTCTTCAGCCTCCAAAGGAAGCATCTCTCATTTGCTTATGCTGTTTTGCTAAAAGACATACAAAGTGAATTAAGAATTTGCAGGCTGGGTGCAGTGGCTCACGCCTGTAATCTCAGCACTTTGGGAGGCCGAGGTGGGCAGATCACTAGAGGTCAGGAGTTTGAGACCAGCCTGGCCAACATGTCTCTACTAAACAGTCTCTACTAAAAATACAAAACATTAGCTGGGCATGGTGACTGGTGCCTGTATCCAGCTACTCGGGAGGCTGAGGCAGGAGAATCGCTTGAACCTGGGAGGCAGAGGTTGCAGTGAGCTGAGATGGTGCCACTGCACTCCAGCCTGGCTCATAGAGCAAGACTGTCTCAAAAAAAAAAAAAAAAAAAAAATTTGCTTCCAGAAACTTTATATTTATATGATGTATATACATCACACAATTAGTCATTTATGTTAAATTAAAATATAGATTAAAAAAATCTAGTGTGTGAATAGAATGGGAGGAAACGAAAAAATTGAGCACATAGATGTTTCATAATTCCTCAATTATAAGTAGCATAGTAAACCTAAGAAAATAGTGTTCTTTTTTCCCAGTAATAAAAATTATTCTAACTGATATGTTTTCATATTTGTAATAGCTGTCAAGAAGCCCAGTTTAAAATTTGAAGGCCACCAAAGTTAAAGCTTGGCAAAGGCACATTAATCACATTTATTTATTCACTTTGTTTTGTTCTTTGTCTGCTCTATTTGTCAGTCATTGGGAGATGTATCAAACTCTTGAACTAGAAGTGTGAATTTATCAACCACTCTGCAAGATCTTGCCAATTTTGCTTTATATATTTGAAACTTGCATTGTTAAGTATTTACAAGTTTAGAATTATTATATTTTCCTAAAGATTTAACAAGAACTGACTCGTACAAAGTAATTGCTGTACAACTCACATAATCTAAATATGTTATATACATTAACTTATTTTAGTCATTACAATAACTCAGGTGTTATTATCCCAATTTTATGGTTGAGGAAAAGTTTGGAGAGCTTAAATAACTTATTCAAGTTCTCAGTTCCTGGCAACGTCAGGATTTGTACCTGGATATTATGGTTCCTAAAAACGTGCCCTTTACCAGTATACTGTACTGTCTCCCTATCTTTCTGTTATTATCTATTGGCCCTTTTCATCACTATGAATGCCTTTTGGTATAGTTTGTATTCTCTGATATTATTATAGCCATGTAAAAGAAATCCAAACTTTGGCAGCCCATGGCTGCTAAGTGGATTACACAGGCATCCAGAATTCTGCTTCCACAGCTTGTGACCTTAAGGAAACTCATAGTCTAGGAGAGTTGCTGAAGTTCCAGCCAACACAAATGTATTGCATTTCAGAAAAAAGAAAGGCAGAAGAATACAAAATACTTGTCCATTTAAAACTGTGCTCCCTAATATGATAGCCACCAGCTGTATGTGGCTATTAAGCATTTGAAATGGAGATAGCCTAAACTGAAATGTGCTGAAAGTGTAAAATGCACACCAGAATTTCAAGATTTCATACAAAAAATATGGAAGTTAACAGTTTATTATATTGATTTCATGTTGAAATAATATTTTGGACATATTGGTTTATATAAAGTACATTATTAAAATTGATAGTCCAGGCATGGTGACTCAAGCCTGTCATCCCAGCACTTTGGAAGATTGAGGCAGGAGGACTGCTTGAGGCTAGGATTTCAAGGTTGCAGTGAGTTATGATAGCACCACTGCACTTGAGCCTAAGTGACAGAACAAGACCCTGTCTCTAAAATTAAAAAATTTAACCTGTCTCTTCCTACTTTTTTAAGGTAGCTGCTAGAAAAAATTAAATTACATACCAAGTTTTCATTTGTGGCTCACTTTATATTTCTGTTGGACAGTGATTTAAAGAGCTTCCTTGGAATTCCCATCCAACAACTTCTACTTACTTTTTACCAGCAAGAATTTATTTAGCCCCTGGATAACTAATAATGGAGAATGTGGCCTTCTAAGCCTATGGTTACTCCTAACTGTTCTTAAGGGAGCATTGGAGAATGGAGACTTCAGGAGAGCCTCCTTTCCCTCAACCCCTGTAACCAGTGGATTGATTAGGATTTAATTTGCTTTTGCTCTTCTACTTATTCAGTATGTATGTACTCTTTTTCTGCACTGTCAGTGAAATCTGAAGAAGCATACCTGAATGAATAAAATCAAAAATGTCTCTAGCCTCTTCCCAAAAATGAAAGAATATTTAAATGTTTTCACTTGGATTATTTACTTTACTTCCATTTTACATGTGACTATAGTCTAGTATTTTGTTTCTATCATGCTTTACACTACCAAAAGATTATTACTTAGACTTACCCACATGCTTACCAATTTCTATGCCTGATATTATTATTATCATTTTGCATTTCACTCCTTTCTTCTAGTTCAGTTTTCTTCCTTTAGTATTCTTAGGGTGATCTATTAGGGATAAATTATTGAATTTTTTATTTCATTGAAAATGTATTTTTCTAGTGCATTTGAATGATAATTTATCTAGCTATTTGATAGTAATTTACTTTCAACGTTCTCTAAGTCTTTCCTTTTGGAATTCCTATTGGCTATATGTTAGACTATTATCTGTTACCCTAATTATCTCTTAACTGCTTTTTGAAATTTTCTATCTGTGAAACTCCATATGCCACATTGTTGTTCTTGGTTCAGAACGATCTTCTACTTTACAAATTCTCTTTTAAGCTGCCCAATTCTCTTTTACTCTCGGCTGATTTTCTTTTTAGCATGAATGTTGAGTTTTCAATGTTTATAGTCATGTAACCAGCTTCATTATCAAGATACAGATTTCTACCATCCCCCCACATTCCCTTATGTGGCACCTTGGAAGTCAATATCTTCATCTCTACCGTCCCGGGGCATCTCCTTATCTGCTTTGTGCCTTATAGTTTTGCCTTTTCCAGGATACCATAAAAGGGATCATACAATATACAGCTTTTTGTGTCTGTCTTCTTTCACTGGCATAATGCTTTTGACATTCATTCATGTTGTTGCTTGTATCAGTAGTTGTTTTTTATTGCAGAATATTATTCCAATGCATGGATATATCACAATTTCTTTATCCTTCATCAGTTAATTGATATTTGTGTTGTATCCGCTTGTTGGTTATTATGAATAAAGCTGCTGTAAGCATTTGCTTACAGAACTTTATGTAGTCATATATGTAAATAGGAGCAGAATGACTGAATTATATAGTAGGAGTATGTGTAAAGTTTCAAGAAATTACCCAACTGTTTTCCAAAGTGTATGTACCATTTTGCACTAGCACATTCTCCCAGAACTTGCTATTGCCCATCTTGATTTTAGCCATTCTAGCAGAGATGTAGTGGTATCTCACTGTGGTTTTGATTTTGATTTCCCAAATGCCTGATGATGTTTAGTATTTTTTCATGTGCTTATTTGCCAGCTGTATCACTTCCTTGGTACAGTGTTTGTTCAAATGTTTGCTCATCTTTAATTTTTTTTTGTATTCTTTAGTCGTAATAGTTCTTTATATGTTCTGGATACAAGTCTTCAGAAGATAGGTGCTTTGCAAATATTATCTCCCAGTCTGTGACTTGTCTGTTTATTTTTTTTTAACTGTGTCTTTGAGGAGCTTTTACATTTTCATGAAGTTAAATAAATATACCAGTATTTTCTTTCATGGTTTTTGCCTTCGGTGACCTAAGAAATCTTTGCCTAACTCAAAACAACAAAGATTTCCTTCTAGTTTTTAGAGATGTTTCATCGTTTTAGCTCTTACATTTAGGTCTATGTTTATTTCTGTTTTATTCCGAGTTAATTTTTTATTTTATGTGAGGTATGGGATCACAGACTAGTAGTGTCCATCATTCCCCTGAATCCAAAATGTTAAGCAAGATTAAGCAAGATGTCTTCTGTACCTTGATGTCACCTGGAAAGGAAAGAAAGAGAAGAGGTGTGAAAGTGAAGCTGAATATAATTCATTTACACTCAAAATTATTACTGATATGTGAGATTTCATTGCTATCATATTGTTAATCATTTTCGGGTTATTTTATATATTCTTTGTTACTTTCTTTTTTTTATTATTTGTCATAATGGTTTGATGGTTTTCTGAAGTGGTACCATTTGAGTCCTTTCTCTTCCTCATCTGTGTCCTTTTCAGTGAGTGTTATCCTTTTGTGTGCTTTCACGATAGTAAATGTCATCCTTTCACTTTCAGGTTTAGGACTTCTTTGAGCATTTCTTGCAGGATCGAGCTATTGTTGAGAATTCCCTCAGTTATTACTTCTCTGGGAAATACTTCATTTCAACTTTTTGTAAATAAAGAATAATTTTGCTAGATATACTGTCTGTGGCAGGCAGTATGTATTTCTCTCCTGGCCTATAAGCTTTCTGCTGAGAAATCTGCTGTTAATCTTTTGAGGGTTTCTTTACAGGTGACTAGAAACTTTTCTCTTGCTGTTTTTATAATTTTCTCTTTGTCTTTGCTTTAGACAGTTTGTAATGTGCTTGGAGAAAACCTTTGCATTGTATCTGTTTGGTGATCTCAGAGCCTCCTATATCTGGATGTCTAAATCTCTTGCTAAATTATTTTATTAAATAGGTTTTCTAACCTTTTCATTCTCTCTTTGCCTTCCAGGACCCTGACAATTCAAACGTTTGGTTGCTTTATGGTGTCCCATGTGTCATGAAGGCTTTGCTTATTCTTTTTTATCCTTTTATCTTTATTTTTTTCTTATCAGGTTGTTTCAAAAGACCTGTCTTCAGTTTTGAGATTCATTCTTCTTGATCTAGTCTGTGTTGAAGATTTCAAATATATTTTCTTTTCATTCAATAAAGTCTGTAGGTCCAGAGTTTCTGGTTGGTTCTTCTTTATGATATCTGCTTCCTTGGAAAATTTCTCATTCGTATCCTTAATTGTTTTTCTTATTTTTTTGTATTTTTTCAGAATTTTCTTTATCCTGCTGAGCTTCTTTCATATCAACATTTTGTCTTCTTTTTCTGGAATTTTGTAAATTTGTTTTTTATTGGGATCTGTTTCTGGAGAACTGTTGTGTTCCTTATGTTGATATCTGTGCATCTTGTATAATAGCTACTTCTAATTTTTAAAAATTTGCTTTCATAGGGGAGAATTTTTCTGAAGATGTATCTATGGTATTGGTTCGGTAGAGCACTTTGGCTTTGATTCTGGGTACATACAGTACTATAGTCGCTACATGATTTATTTGCTTGTAAAGAGCATCAGTGGTGTCTGTGATTCCTCAGTGACTTAGGGTGCAGTTATTAATGGAGGGTGTAGTGAAGTTTTGCTGAGGACTATGACACCAGTAGGCCAGTCTTTAGGCTTTAGTGGTGGCAGTGGTGAACTGAGCATGCCTATCCTTGAGCTCTAGAGTAATGTGTGCTGGCACTGGTATTAATGGGCCCAGGTAGGACAGTTCTTGGGTTTCCAGGTGGATTACTTAGATGCCAGTAGTGGTAACAGTGGGCTGGGTGGGTGAGTTCCTGGGCCCCTGGCAGCCAGTATGCTATGAACGATGGCAGTGGTAGGACAACCCTTTGGGTCCTGAGCGGTGTGTGCTGGTATTGACAGAGGCTGCAATGGGCTGAGTAGCCCAGTCTCCAGGCCCATAGGTGGTATGTGCCGGTAGGTGGTAACAGCTGACGGCAGAGGAGAAGGGTCGGGAAACCCAGCCTCAGGCCCTTGCTAGGAGTGTTCAGGTGTCAACAGTGGTGGACTAGGCTAGGAAATCCTCTGGTCCCCAGACTGTGTTCTGGCATGGGCTGGAAGCTGGGCTAGGTAGGTTTGTTCTTGACACCCCCCAATGATGTGTACAGGCATCAGCCATGCTAGGTAGGAGTGAGGCAGAATGTTTAGTTGGGGTTGGTAGTGTCTAGGCTGCTGCTCTGCCACCACAGAGGGTGGGACCACATTCAGTGGCAGCAGATTAGGCCAGTAGGTGGGGAATGTGTGCGCCCCTTCTGCCTCTGCTCTGGTGGTGCTTGCACCTCAGTCCTGGTGGTGGTTGCCTGTTCCTTGCTTACATTTCAGCTCCATGGGCGCCTTGGTGCTGCGGGGCCTAAGACAGCACACAATCTGTTGGAAGGGGAGCTCTAAAATGGCACTTTGCCGTAGTTGCTTAGGTGTCAGGGTGTGTGTGGGACGCAGCATGAACTCTCTCTCTGGAACAATGGTGTCACACAATCCCCGGGCGGCTCCCTATGTTAGTTTCAGGGCCCCTGGGAGTTGTGGGGGCTCTCCTGTGGCTAGGATTGTGGGTGGGAATGTGGACGGCTCCTGGCTTCTCACTCACCCTTTCCTCACGTTGAGTCTTTCCTGGCTCCAAGCCAATCACAGCTGAGCAGGCTGTCTCACTTCCCTCTCCTTCCTTGCTTTAGATATTTCCTGTTACTTTTCTGTTGAATTCCAGTATTGTTTCTTGGATGATCTATTCAAAGTGTGATTATCTACTCACTATTTTGGTTCTTAGTGAAGAAGGCTAGTGCAAAGTGCCTCTAGTAAGTCATTTTGAAGCCCTTCCCCTATTAATTAAAAATAACATAAGACTGAAACTTTTGATTTTGACTCTTTCTGGTGTAAAAAAAAAAAGGGGTGGACAAAATATTCTTAGTATTGATCTGTCTCTCCGTACACTGCTGCAACCATCATATTGGCCACACAGGAAGAATTCTCCCTTTAAAACTGGACAAATGACCATGTTTCTGATTTTCCATTGCTTATCTAGCACAAGCCTGTAAGAGTCAATGTAATTTTATTAAATCTTGAAGATAGGGAAAGGAAGTTAACAGCTGACTCTAGGCAATTTGGGATACAGAATAGAGCTTATTTGTTGAAGCAAACAGTCCACTATACAGGCTGTTTTCTTGGTTGTTAGCATTCTTCATGTGACAGACATGCTTTTAGAAGCCCCTAAGCAAAGAATTCTTTTAGAATTTTTTTTTTTTTTGAGATTGAGTCTCAGTCTGTCCCTCATGATGGAGTGCAAAGGTGCAACCTCAGCTCAGTCTAGAGTTCAGTTGCACAATCTTGGCTCACTGCAACCTCCACTTCCAGCGTTCTCCCGCCTCAGCCACCTGAGTAGCTGGTACTACAGCTGCCTGCCACCACACCCGGCTAATTTTTGTATTTTTAGTAGAGATGGGGTTTTGCCATGTTGGCCAGGCTGGTCTTGAACTCCTGACCTCAAGTGATCCACCCACCTCAGCCTCCCAACGTGCTGGGATTACATGCATGAGCCACAATGCCCAGCCAGAATTTCACAGACTCTTTAAGGTAAAAAGCAAGAGAAGGTGGCTAAGCTTTTTCTTCCATTTCCATAGGTTTATCCCTTATGTCTAGTTCTGTTTAGAGAGCCCAACCCTTCCATTCACTATTGAGACTGAAAATGATCTCACTCTTTAGAAAACTGAAATTATCTTATCACAGCAATGCTCTTCAAGATAACCATATCTTAATAAAGTAGCTCAAACATTCCTAAAGCAGAATTGTCTCTTTCCACTAATTGTGAACAAACACTGCTTGGGAAATAGATTTGTGAGACTCAGACTTTATAATTTAGTTAGATTTAAGAGGTGCATAAGCCAAATACATCAATTATTCAAAGTCAGTAGTATATTATTTCATGAATCTTCAGAAAAAGTAGAGATTATTGTGGAAGAAGTTTGGGCTTAAATTATACCTATGGACATGAAAGTGAAGAATTCATTCCAAGCAGGGGTGTACATAAAAGAGAAGGCAATGGAAATGAAAGATTTAAAGGATAGTTCGTCGAGAGTTTGGTTAGAGAAGTAAGTAGTTATAAAATTGCCATAGCAGAAGAAAGTCATACAATTGAATTTGAATTTCCTTAACTTCCTTTTTAAGGAAGTGGGGTACAAACACAAATTTTGGTCAGAGTGAATTAATGTGTAAAGTGTGATTTTAAAATAATCTAGAGGCGGATGTTGGGATGTTGGGGTGTAGTGACAAAGACAGGTTGAAGCAGTGAAACCAGTTACAGGGCTGTCTGTTGTCATGAACAGACAGTTCTGAAATGATACGAATTTGACCTAGGGTGCTGATGATTTAAAAAAACAAAAACAAACAAAAAACCAAAGGAATTAGAAGAAAATCTAATATATTTTGGACTTTGATTTTTTTTAATTAGGTAATTATTAATATAGAAATTAACTTAGTAACTGACCCCCAATGCGGGTCTTTGTAGTTCATATTTTTATAAATTATGTGAATTTGGCTACTAAGTGCATGTATACATGTCATCCAAATATAAACTGTATCACATTTTTAGATGCCCCAAGTGATAGTGAAACGACTATGCTCAAAGTGAATATAATAGTCATTAGGCATATCATATCAAACACCCCTCTTCTTGCTTGAATTCATCCCTCTCAAGTGAAGTAATTGAAGTTCCAAAAAAAAATTTAAATTGTAAATTTCCTGTAGATTATCAAAAACGCAGAAACTCAAGCTATCTCACAAGTACTGGTGGGTCAGTTATATTTGAACCAAATGTTGTCTTGTGGCATGTCTCATTATTGACTATAGTTGCATTTGCCTCTAGAAGTCAGACACAGAAAATGCTTTGAACTGTACTATTCATGGCCTAGATTTCAGTGAGAGGATATGAATATTCGTACTTGGCAGGAAATTCCCTTCATGTTCTTTTTCTCTTCTCACCACTTTTTAAAGTCATTAGAATGTCAGGTAAGTCTGTTTTCTCTTCGCATTTCAAAGGGCAACAGTCAATTTTCTTTCAGGTGGGACTTTTTTCTTTTTTTCTACTTGGTTTTGTGTTGTATTAACTGTATTTTGCTGGAAGTGTTTTTATGCTGGTGCAAATCTAGACAAAGAAAACTTTTATGCAAAATAAACAAAATAGAATGTACTGAGCCAGGATTTCTTTGCAGGATATGTTCCTTAGGCTACTTCTGAGAGGTTATTTAGGGATGGCTGTTTATCCCCTGGAGCCTGACTTCATTTCTTGGTGAAGTGAAATGTTTCTGTGTTTAGTACCTTGCTCTGCCACCCCTGGGAATGGCTGGATGTCAAATATTTACCCCTGTGGGATCGAACAGAAATCAGAGATGCACGGAGAAAATAGAAGTCAAATGCGGTATCCTCAAGAGTTGGCAAAAATTCAAAGGAAATGGATTTTAAAAGAAAATATTTAAAAATAAAGTGATAGCATAGTGTAACTTTCTTTATTGGAATGAGGGAAAACCCACTAAAATATAAAATTACTTCAGGCAGAAGAGTATTTTCATCTTACTGCTTTCTTAGTGACCACACCCATCCCATTTTCTTACCTGGCTCAGTACCAGGCCCAGAGGGAGAGGTTTTACATTTTTATTTTTTTAAATTGAAAACGGATGCTGCACCTTGTTTTTCAAGACTGCGTTTTTCATCAGCAAAACAAACAAAAAGAACACCTCGCCAAGTATTAGTCTGGTACCTATGCAATCACATAAAACCTAGGAATCAAAACTTGGCATTCAGCTTTATAGTCACATTGGAAAAATCAAGAAAGTCCCAAATAAGTTTGTTGTCTTCCCAGGACGTCTCATTTCAAATTGTGTGTCTGATTCTCTCATCTATCTTCTCTACAGAGTTTCCTTTGGCGTTATATTTCCTGTATTGTCAGAAACGAAGCTACATTTAAAAGGTTAAATCAAATAAATCCAGCTACAAAAGGGCTTATAAAATAATCATAGTTGTGAACAGCAAGGAAAGAGGACAACCACTAAAACCATAAAGGGAATATTTCATGGATGGCCGTGCTTTAACGTTCACATGAGCTGTGGAACATTAGACGCTTCTAAAATTCAGAGGACAAAGTACAGGCATGTTTGTGCATTTCTCTTTCATTTGACAACTTTTTTTTTTAGTTAGGTCTGCTAACACTCTCTGCTGCTTGCACATGTGTAATAGAGGAGTTTGCTTTGATGGTGTTTTCCACTTTCAAACTTGTGTACTATCAAGAGGTGAAAACAATCCCACCTCCTTCTAAATCCCAAAGTGACACCAAATTCCGGCTTGATCTCCTCAGTCTCAGAACCAGCATCCATTTGAAATATTGTCCAAGCAACTTACTGGTATCTTGGGAAGCTGTTAATCACAGACTGCCCTGCCTTCTGTGAAACTGACAGCATTTGGAAGGCGGCTGGGCACACTAAATTTAAAAGTAAATGTTTGGCAGCTTCAGCCGTCCTCAAGTTTGGCAAGGAGAGTATAATCAACAAAGGGGCATTACTTTTAATTGTATTTAAAAATATAAGTCCCTGCAGAATCCAGAGCTGTGTGCTCTGAGAGGCCCTTGTGCTGTTTGCCCCTTTGCACCAGGGGGGATGCAGTTTATACAAGCAGGCTTTGTTTTAATTAGTGCAGCAAGCAGCCTCCCTCCCCACCTCCTCCTTTCAGTGCTTCCAGTTTACAATTGTCCATAACCCCCTCAGCTAAAATTGTTACTAAGAAAATTTCACAGAAACCAAAAGAAAAGGGCCAGCAGAGACTGTGCTTTTAAAGAGCTTTTCCAGACTGACTGGGCAGAGCTGTCTGCAGGGAGTGAGTCGTTGAGCTGTTATTACTCCAATGGGTTTCAACTCCAGGGATGTCCCCAAGGTTAACAAGATAGTTCAGTTAAAATAACATTAAATTCTTCTCCCTACCCCTTCCCCAAAAGGGGAAAACAACAACATGCCCACCTTTAAATAACATTAAGGATCTGGTTTAAAATGACAAAGGCCAGAAAATTCAAAATTAAGGGGGTTAGAATTCTATCTCCAAGCCACGTCTTTGAAGGAGAATAAAATCCAGACTCAATGAAGTGAGTTAAGGGTAAAGTGCCAGCTTTAACCCAGCGTTACAGAGCTTTTGTGCCTTCTGAGGCAGGGTCTTCTGAATGTTGAAGCAGTAGATAGCAAAAAATCGTGTTTAAAAGAGAAACAAGTTAAGGTGGGATGAGAAGCACATTGCTTGAAATCGTAGTCTTGGACAAACGTTGTTTTACATTTAGCAAAGAAAAGCACTTGGTTCTTGTGCACTAATCAAAACCTTTGTCGTCTGATTAATTGTGCAAAGGATTTTTTGTGCTCCATCTTTTCCCTTTTGATTTTCAACATTGCACACGCCCACAAATTCAAGTCTTCATTTTCATTGAAATCATGTTGAACAATCACTCCTTTTATTCTTTAATTTAAAAAAGGTGCTCGGGAGGGAAAATTTTGTAAAGTATTTGAAATTCATGCTTTGTTGGACCACTGGATTATAACAGCTGTGAAGGTGTCATTAGAGACTTTGCATAATCAATGACTGGGTGTAGATCACTATCATTCATTTCTAGGACAGAGACTGGTTTGGGACCTGTGTTCACAGTTTCCTTCAAGGTATACAACCATGTGGAGTAAGGACTTCCCAAATGAAGATTTTAAACTGAAGTATTTTCAGGTTAAAATGTTTACAGTCTTAAACTACTTTGATTCCATTATATTTGTGCATATTTTAAAATATAAAATTTAAGCATTTTGAGAAGAAATACTATGTACTCATGTGATATCAAATAAGCCTCATTTATTCACTTGGAAAATGAGTATAATTTTTAGGCAATTATCAGTGTAATTTTTTTCTCCCTATTAAAAAAAGAGAAAATTTCTATTTCTTGTTTGTCTCTTTCTAACTCGTTTGTTGTAAACATCTCAAACTGACCTTTAAAACTCTAATTTTATGCTGAAATGAATATTTCCATTATTCCCAACACTGATATATCCATGGAGCTAAAGGAAAAAAGCCCATTTCCTACATATTAGTTAGTGAAAATTTTTTAAAAAGATCTATCAGTGGGTGAGGCGACATCATGGTTTTTGCAACCATGTTTGGTAAAATATGATAATCAGAGTTCTCCAAAGCTGGAGGTATATCCACAAGTAGCAAGCTGCTCCACTGTGGTCCTGTCATTTAAAAAAAAAAAAAAAAAACAGTGTTGCGCTGTACTCTCTGGGCTCCAGTAGCAATTTGACTTAGACATTTTGCATAACCCTGTTTTTCACATGTGAAGACGATGGCACTAATAAAAAATAGCAGCATTTTCACTTTAGGTAGTTTTTTTGTGTGCTGTTAGAATGGATTTTACAGAGCCATCTATGGTGTTTTGATATCTAGTCTCTTCACAGCACATTTTAAATGGTGGCCAGGTGGCTGGGATTAAAGACCCATTATGTGGCCAGAGGAGAGAAATCAACAGGCCCACACAAGAACTAGACCTCTAACACCTGACTTCATGGTTGCCATTACTTTAAGAACTAAGCAGCTTTACCGATATGAAACATACTGCCATCTTGCCTTTTGAGGAAAGGGTCCCATCCTCAAGTGCTGGACGTTCGTAATGGGAGTAGTAAGTGTGTGGTTTAGGGGGAGGGCAGAGGTGGGCTTCAACATCTGGCACTACCTCTTCACTAGCTGTGTGACCTTAGTAGGGCTGGATATTTATTACTCCTTTCTTTTCAACTTCATTTTTGTCACCTATAAAGAAAAAAATAATAAGGTCAGCCTTATAAAGTAGGGTTACATAAAAAAATAAAAACGTATTTATTAGGGTGACTGAGAAAAGTACTTAATAATGGTAGCTATGATTATTGTTATTACCATTTGGTCTGGAGTATTCTCCCATATTTTTTGTCACCCTAATTTTAAGCTTTTAAATTCCCTGAGAAATTTTGGAAGGTTTAAAGGCAGAAGTGGCCTGAAGAAACTGGTTATTCCTGGTTTTTTTGTGAAGTCTCAACCCATTCAAGAGATCCTTCAGACATCCTGATGAGGAAGGCAAAAGAAAGCTTCCTGTTTGGAAGCTGCAAATTGCCAAAGGAGTCTGAGAAGTCTTGAGGGTTGTGTCCTGCATCTCTGACCGTAAACAAGGGATGGTTGTGGGTGCCACATGGAGAGGGGAGATCCTGGCCATGGCTAGCTTCACACTTATTTGGGCCTGTTTATTTGTTCCGTTTATGACAGAATAATAAACCTTAATTTTTTAAAAAAACTGAATGTTGTTCAAATACCGGTTCCAAAGACAGCAGAACAAAGGAGATCTTGGAAACCTGGATTTGGATTCCGTATCTTCCATGACTGACTAAGTGACTTTAGGCTCCCATGAGTGGATGCAATCAGGGTAACTGGAAATAAGATATTTTCCAGAGGCTAGTGACTGGCCATTCTCCAAGTGCTGTCACCCCAGATAACCACCTCCATTTCTTCCTTTCCAAAATGAAAGAGCCAAGATAGCCTGGATGAAGCCTAAACATAGCTGTGTGACCCTGGGCACATCACATAACCTCTTTGCTTTTTATTAGAAAATGAGGTTAACAATGGTCAGCTTTCTGAAGACACAGGTGTTAAAACAAAGACCACTTTAATGTCTTTGTTAGTGAAAACTATTACAAAAATGAAATGAGGTCTGTACCCTTCTTGCTGTAGTCAAGATGATGGATAAAAATATATTTTTTTGAATTCACTTATCCTATTAACAAATGTTAAATTACAGTGTTATTCTATCAGTAATTTAGGCACATAGAGAAAATGAGGCTATAGTTTAACCCAGAGTTTCCTTCCTCCAAGACACAGTGCAGTCGAACTCACTGAAATGAACAGACTCATTCTCAGTCTACATGTTGGGACTATGAGTACATAAGCCGATATGATTCGATCCTGCTGAGAATTAAATTTCTAAAAGAAGTGCGAGGGAAACATTGATTCAGATAATGGTTGCACTTTTCACTATCAACCTGAAAGATTTTTGTCTTAATAATTTTTTTTTTTTTTTTTTTTTTTTTTTTTTTTGAGACGAGTCTTCGCTCCCGTCGCCCCAGGCTTGTAAGGTGCAGTGGCCGGATCTAAGCTCACTTGCAAGCTCCGCCTCCCGGGTTCACGCCCATTTCCTTGCCTCAGCCTCCCCGAGGTTAGCTGGACTACCAGGCGCCACCCCACGCCCCTGGCCTAAATTTTTTTTTTTTTTTTTTTTAAAGTAGAGACCGGGGTTTTCACCGTGTTTAGCCAGATGGGTCCCCCTCAATCTCCTGACCTCGTGAACCGCCCCACACTCCGGCCTCCCCAAAGTGCTGGGATTACAGGCGTGAGACACCGCGCCCAGCCTCATCTTAATAATTTTGAAAATATTTCCCTAAGGGTTCTATTTTCCAAAACCGTCCTTTATGTATTTGTCGTTCTCAAGTTCACCTAATCCTGTGCTTCATAATGAGAGTTCCATGGAATTGCAGTTGTGAGGAATGTTAAAAGAAAATACATGAAGAAAAAAGAAAAAAGTTTTCTCTCATCAAGCTTGGTATATACTGGGTGTCTTAATCTATTTGGACTGCTATATTGAAGTACCTTATACCAGGTAATTTATAAACAATAGATATTTATTGTTCATGGTTCTGGAGACTGGGAAGTCCAAGATGTGCCAACAAGATTTAGTGTCTGGTAAGGACCTATTCCTCACAGATGATGCTTTGTGTCCTCACATGGTGGAAGGACAAAAAGATTCTCGCAAGTGTCTTTTACAAGGGTTTAAACACATGAATTTGTGGGGGAGGGGGCACATACATTCAGACCATAGCATATTGGGTAAACAAAGTCACTTTTCTATAGTACAATACATCTTAGAAACTTTAACATTTTAATATTCATTATGGATCTTTAAGAAGGGGATATACTATTTAAGCATTACTAAAATGTATTTTGCCAAAGAAATATTTGTTTCAAAGAGCATCTCCTATAAACGGTGGAACATACTCTGTGGAACTCTGGTTTGGACATAAGAGTTTTAAAATCTAAATTCTTAGCCTGGATGGCTTGTAGTTCCACAGTGTACAGTCATTGATCCTTTTGTTAATCCCTGTAATGCTTGGGCACAAATAGTGTCAGCTATGGAAAGGTAGAGCTAAGAAAGGGGTGAGCAGAGGAAATATTTTTAGACGACCAAGATGGGGAAGTTAGGTCTTTATGCAGGAAGTCATAGATATTTTGGAAGCCAGAGCTAGAAACACAGATGGGAAACTGCAATCATATCTGACAGATAAAGTCAAGCACAATCCCTGGTCCCAGACATCAGCTAGACAAATGTACACAGGATAATATCTTTTGGAGAGCACTGGAAGACTTAAAAGAAATAGCTAATTTCCCACTATCAAAGGGAAACTGCCCAAGGACAGCCAAATGTTGAGGCTTTGAAAAAAAATTTTTTATATGTAGAAATAATGTGTTGTCACTGGAGAAGATTTGGGGAAGGAGAGTAGATTAAAGAAAATAGAAATTATTTGTCCTCTACTATTCAGCTATTTGCTGTATATTCTTTCAGTCTTTACTCTATATGTATAAACATATATATCTTTTGCATATTTTATATATAAATAAATTTTAATGACTTTCCCATTTTAGCTCATTAGAATGTCTCATTAAAAATCTTTGAAATCACACTTTACAGTGGTTTACAAAATATTTCATCACATGGATTTCTGGTAATTTCTGTTTTGAACTTTTAAGTTGTTTTCTAATTTTCACTATTATAAATAGAGCTATTGTGAATATCCCTGCACATAAATCTTTGTCTGCATTTGTTTATTTCCTTAGGATGGATTCCTAGAAGTGGAATTATTGTATCTAATGGCTTGGATTTTTTCAAAGCTCTTTATACACTAAAACCTAATAGCTTGCCAGAATATTCATACCAATCTACACTCTTATAGCATATGAAAATGGACAAAGAAATAATGACTATAGTAGTTTAGGTATCTCTAGATAAAAGCAACCAAAGGAATTCTTCCCCCCCAAATTGTGAGAAGATAAAGAATTTGTCAGGAAATTATTATGCTCTTTATTAAAAATTCTGTACATTTTATATAAATATGTATATATCAATTTACAGTTTTGTCACCTAAACAGTTGAGAGTCTGTAAGTAGTAACAATGAATTACTGTATTTAGTTCTAACATTTTTTATCTTTGCTCTATGAAACTCATTACCCCATGATCTGCTCTAACCTGGGGTTTCTGCTTTGAGAATTTTGGGGTTCTAGTCATAGATTTGCTTAAAATGAAGTTTTTGTTATTATTATCTATCAATTTTGGATGCCTAGTACTCTCTCATTTGCTTACTTCTCTGTTCTTAGACCGCACCTTTCCACTTGTTTCCTCTTCCGGAAAACACTTATTTTCTCCTCCAGAAATTCTTTCTCCATGTATTTTCTCATTTCATTTAGATTTCTGTTCAAATATCACCTCTAAAAGAGCATAATTCCTGCCTCACTCTTTACACTGCTTTATTTTTTCCTAGTAATTATGATTTGAATTTATGTTATACATTTTTTGTGTGTGTGTTATTCTTCTCCCTCTCCTAACAAGAATTAAAACTCCATGAAGGCAGAAACTATGAGTGCATTATCTGCTACTGTATCTCTAACATATCCATAGTGTCTGGCACTTGGTAGTGGCTCAAAAATATCTGATGAATGAAAGAATAAAATAACTTTCCCTACCTTTGACCAAAGCTGTTTACCTGTTGAATTTGCCAAGGAAAACATTTGTGTAGCTGTAACTTTTTCTAAGTACAACAGTCTATATTTGCCTTGTTCCTGGACTGTGTCTTTTTTCCTATAAGACCGGAGGTTTTAGTCACAGGCAATGCTGAAAGGAAGAACACTTAAA
This sequence comes from Rhinopithecus bieti, assembly GCF_001698545.2. Taxonomy (NCBI): domain Eukaryota; kingdom Metazoa; phylum Chordata; class Mammalia; order Primates; family Cercopithecidae; genus Rhinopithecus; species Rhinopithecus bieti. The sequence continues at coordinate 1,469,797 of NW_016804208.1, read as the reverse complement.
CACCATTTAATGAGAAGAGTCATTTCCTGCTTAACATTTAATCTGTAAATTGATCTCCAACTGAACCAGAAGTATGGATACCGCAATGCTTTATGTTCAACACTTTTTACATCTGCCTGGACTCAGGGGTCCTATTATTTACTTATGTTATATCTGATATCATGAGGCTGGACAAGAAGCCAGATCTAGAATAGATCTGTGGTGACAGGGATGCTGGGTGGGAGACATGGGAATCTGGTCAGTATGAATAATGTTCCCTATGTTTGTGGTGCTTTGAATATCTTATATTTCTCTCTCTCTCTCTCTTTCTCTCAACCTCAAGGAGCAACCTCCTACTTCTATGTAGAAAGGAAGTTGACATTCAATTGACCCCATCATTTATGATTAAAGGCTGAGAAAATATGACACGAAATATGGTTTGGGGTTGAAGTTATGAGTTCTATTAGTTTCATTGTCTCTACCCAGGAAACTAGTAAAAATGACTTAATTCTTCAGTCTTAGTTACTTCCTTGGAAGAATGAAAAATTCTATTGACCTCTGAGTACCTGTAATTCAAATATTCTAAGATTATGATCGATGGCAGAGCTTCCCAAGTGTTTTCTATGGAATTATGAATTGCACAAGATGTCCCTACAGGGCAGAAGGGTCAACAGATTCCATTGGATAAGGTCAAGTAAGTCAGAGCGAGTCAGTGTGTCACAGCCCCTTAAGAAATGTAGATCTTGCATTAGCATATTAACTATCTATAATACTTAATTATAGATCCCCATTCCATCTTATTTATAGACTAAATAAGTCTTTCAATCTTGTATATTTGTTCTTATAAAGGAGTCGCACCATTTTGATTATTTTATGTTTCTTCTCCTTAGCATCTTCAGATAAATTACAAATTTCTTAAAATTTAATGGTTGAAACTATATACTTATGTGGGTAGAAGATAAAGATACGGTTTGGAAACATACAAGGCAATGTTCTGTTGGTTTGATGTATCCTTCCTGATTATAGCTAAAATGTTATTATCTCTTGCAGTAGCAGCAGCTTCACTCAAGCAATCCCTTTGGGGAACATCTTCAGACATCTCTCTTAGAAACTTCTTCCTTAGAATCTACCTCCCTAAAATGTTTTCACTCTGTAGCCAAGACCAGAAAGTAGAACTCATTTCTTCTCCCACCTAATATCCTTTTATGTAAAATCTGTTAATACTATAGATCTTTTAAAAAAAAAGAAATGGAAGTTACCACTTAGATTTTTCCTTGTTCAGAATAAACATCCCTAGGTCCTTTACCTCAGAGGTAGCAAAGTATTGGCCTATAAACCTCCTGCTCAAGTTGGGAGACAGTTTATTTCATACAGGGATTTTGTTGTTGTTATTTGTTTTGTTAATTGAGCCAAGACATAAAAATTGGGAAGTTTTATATAAATACCCAAATTTCAATTTTCACTTGAAAAAATAAGGAGTAGTAGTAACACTGTGGGCAAACATTTCTACAGACAGTAATTGGCTAGCGGAGGGTGGTGGTGCCCCCTTTAAAATAGCATAGGTTTTCCAGTGTACCATAGTCCCCATCACTCCTATTGTGCTGCATTTTCTGAGATAGACTATCAGTTTTTCTTTACCCTCAAGCCTACACTGATTTTCTCCCTGATAGTAAGAGAAATATTTTTCTGCTTCTATTTTATTTCAGGTATTTACACTGGGTACTATAAATACTTGAGTGGACAACTCCTGCTTTAAATCTTACACAAATGACATGGTGTCAAGTTTTTTTCCATTCTGATTTCTCTCTTCTGAGTGAGGTTTATAGCCTTTGTTTGCCTTAAATATACTCATAAATGAACACAGTTTTCCTGACATTGTCCAGCCAAAATATATTACAACATGTTGTTATGGACTGGGTTGTGTCCCCCGACGTATGAATTCAACAGATTCATATGTTGAAACCCTAACCCCAAATGTGACTGTTTTTAGAGATGGGCCTTTGGGAGGTAATTAGGTTTAGATGAAGTAACGAGGGTGAGGACCCCATGATGGCATTAGTTCCCTTTTAAGAAGAGATACCAGAGAGTTTGCTTCCCTCTATGTCCACCATCTGAGGAGACAGCAAGGAGGAGGTAAGGAAGAGGCCTTCACCAGGAACAGAAGTGGCTTGCACCTTGAGCTCCAGACCTGTGAGAAAACAAATATCCATTGTTTAAAAACCATGCAGGGCTATGGCATTTGATTATGGAAGCCCATACTGACTAATATACAAATATAGCCAAAGATTATTTACATGATATTAAGCAGATGATGAAATGAGAGAATAAGAAGTCTGCCAAAAATGCTAAGCTATTTTTAAGCATGCTGCTCTTAAGCCAGGGCTCCCCTATTAAGCCCTTATTTAGTGGCTTTTCATCCCAAAGGAGAGCACCTTAAACATATCTTAAGTCACCTGTTAAGATGTGCTTCAGTGTTGAGGAGAGTACAGGATATGCATTCAGAAGAACCGGGATATGATCTAGGTTTTTGCCTTCATTAGCTATGTACTGTTGGTTATATCTTTGTACTCTGGGTCATAATTTCCATATCTGTAGCAAAATTGATGGCATTATATTACTATAACCCAAAATAAAACAGCTTTGTCTTATAGAGCTTGTTCCAGCTCTGAAAATAATGTATTGGTTTAAAAGAATTCTCTTATGGTATGTTTCTTTAACTTTCCAATGCTTCAGCACATTCCTGAATTTAGCCTGACACTCTCTTAAAAGTTTATGCTGCTTCTAAAGTCTTCCTGGTTGGAGGCCTTCCTGATCACTTTTTGTACACACTCTTCTTCTAGCCTGAACTTACCAGAGAAATTCTTCTGCTTTATATACCTCTACTTTTTTCATTGAGATCAGGTATGAAAAAATATTTAATTTTTGATATCTTTCCACTATTGTCTGCCAGTTTTCTTTTTGAGATTTTTTTAGGTCATAGAATTAGTCCCACCCCCTGCCTTTTTTGTAGAGATGGGGTCTCACTATGTTGCCCAGGTTGGTCTCACTCTCCTGGCCTCCAGCAATCCTCCTGCCTTGGCCTCCCAAAGCATTGGGATTACAGGCGTGAACCACTGCCCCTGGTCTAGAATTATCCCCTTTGCGTGTTTACTTGTGTATTTGTTTTGACCTTCTCTTACCCTCCTGATATCTAGCATACTCCATTTAATTATGCTTAGCCTTTCTGTCCCCTCATTATCAAGCTACTAAAGATTACAAGGTCATATTATCCCAATCTACCAAAAAGAGAATCTAAACATTAACTTAAGACCATTGTACTTTCTCTACCTTTGGGGACTAGAAATCTTAAGTGAAGGAAGTCAGGAACTGGCCAGATGCTTTGCTTTTAGCCAAATTAGATTTCCAGTAAATACTTCTAATCATTCCCAGATACTCCGATTTTAGTGAACTGCTATTACATACTCAATGGCCGATCAATAGAAGCTTTAATAATAGTTAAGAGAAAGGGTAATTACCATCTGAAATTGTAAGCCAAAGGTCTCAGTTTAAGGAAAAGACTCAGCATACAGGAAAACAGTGTCCACTTTCTATATTCTAATTCATCCTAAGCCCTGGCCAGAGTAATAGCTGTTTACATTTTGCCTAAGGATGCAAGAGTTGGTCTCATGAAAACCTGAGATGACCATTGACCCAATGTTTTGACCACTTCTTGAGTTTCTTCCTATCCCTGCCTCCCATATGCTCTTTTCTATGACAACTGAGAAGCCAAGGCAAGGGTGGGACTTTTCTGGGAGGCAATTTACAGTCAAGCCTGCACATGAGCAGCAGCAAAAGGAACTGGGCATCACACAGAAACTCACAGCGTCAGATCTACTTATTTTGCAGACTCAAATGACTTAGACTTGGGAAATTGGGTGGTGCTTGGAAATGAACCCTGCAAACTTTGCTCCTGCCCAACTCTCTGCATGCAGTGATGTTTGTCCAAGGCACAGAAAGAGTCTGCAGCTGAGAGTCCTGAAAACAAAGGTCAATCCTGGAAATGTCACTTGTATGAATTTTGAAATCAAAGACATGCTAAGAGACAGCAGAATAACTATACAACATACGTCTGACTTTGATTTTTTACCTTGTCATTGCGTCATGGTATTTCGTTACCATAACCCAGATTCCCTTCAGATTCTTCACTACGTTTACAGTCATGATACTGGTGTTTATTGCAGGGCCTAAATACCTGCTGCTGGTTAGTGGGATACACATTTGACGACAGATCACCTCGTTTTCGTTGTTTATTCTTTAGGACTAATCTGCAGTTTTGACTAGTAGACAATAGTAATTCATGTGTAAAGCAGCCTCACGTGATAAGCACAACCTAGTAGATAAAGTATGTCTCTCTACTCCCAAGAGAATGGCATGCCCCCATGGCCTTGACCTAGTATCAAGTTAAAATCACTGGCAAGGCAATGTAGTAAAACTCACATCACGACTGGCCACATCCTATTAGGGATCTCAAAAATAAAAGTAGAGAGCTCTATAATTGTCACCTTCAATATAAAAGCAATAAGCAGCTACATTGAAAAGCATAGTAATGGCCTAATTGTTTGTTGTTCTTAGTCCTACCATGTGAAAAAATTGCCTAGAAGAATTTAGAAACAGCTTACGTGCTGAATATAAAGAAACCTAACATTTTAGTGCTTCTCAGCATGGTTTCATTACATTTCAAAGCCAGCTTTCTCTTTTTTAAACAAATGTAAGATACTACATGTGTGTCTACTAGGTAAAATGTTAAGTGTATCCATGTTACTCCTACTGCATTGTTACTCAAAGTTGAAACTAATCACTTATCCCACATTTATTTTTTTTTCATTCTCTCAGGAATACTTTTTGGTCATAAACCAGTGGAAATTGGGATATTTCTACGTTTTAAATTAGATTTGCCATTATTTTATACTATAGTTTTCTACAATCTGAGTTCTTAAAAGTTTGTTTAAAAAATTGTATTTGAAAACCATTTTTAATATATGTGCTGGTTAAAACATGATTAATGTGATCACTTCTTAGTCAGATAGTTTTCATTAAACTTTAAGGCAAGAACCCTGGAATGGAGATTTCAGAGTGTGTACCTTTAACTCAAAATGGGACTAAATTTAATATTGGATTAACAGGTCATTTGTTGTTTAACGATGTAAAAGTTCCAGTAAAAATAATGGCTCATGAAACCTTAAAATATACTTAATACAACATTTTGAAAGGTAGAAATCTTATTTTCCTTCATGGGCACTTAGAATTATAGTCGAAGGAACCCAGGAATATAAATAGAACTTTTTCTCCTGAGTAGAGGTGTTACCCTCCACCTGGCTCACTTCCCACTCAGGTAATTACACCAGGCCTTTTGAAATTATCCCTAAAGTTCTAATTAGATGCAATCTTCTTTGCCTCCTGTTGTAAACTGCTGCTTTGAGTTTTGCTCTGGGGTGGGTTTCGTATCCATGTCTCTTCCCCTTCTTCCTGACTATTCTTGTGACTTTGCTAATTAATGCTCAAAATAACACTGTGTGATCTGAAAGGGGCTATGGAAGTGCAGTGTCTTATTATCTCTACCACTGACACTTTAACAAGACTTCTACAGCTAAGCAAAGGGAAGTTGAGAAGGAAAGAATCAATATTCCATGACAACTATACCACCAGTAATATTGCTTGTTTTTCCCATGAATACTTCTCTAGCAGCTATTAGGTCCTCTAGAAGAGGGAGCTTTGAACCAGATGCTGAATCATTTTGCAAGTGTGAATGATGTTATTAACAGTTCACTGTATAAGGGTAACACCTGCAGCAGTGAATTATCTTAATCAGTTTTATAAAATATTTTAAAAATCATGTCAATGAAGCACCAAAACCAAGAGAGAATTTCCCTTGAAACAAAGTAGATCAAAATCATGAAATATGCATGTTTGCAAATTTATAATAATTTTCCTGCAGTTTTTTTCATGAGCTGTTCAGATATAGGCTATATCATCTTGGAAGTTTATATAAAAATTTTCTGGAAATGCATACGAAAGTATGTAATTCCTCTGTTGTGGCTGCTTTAAAATCATTATCTAAAATATGAAATATATGCATATAAGTGTATACGAAAGGTGATGACCTTAAGGCAGCCCTAACAGGGTTTACATACTAATATGTGTATGTCATAAATTTGTCTAATATACTTGCTGCCTTTTCATCCATTTTAGGCTGCTGTAAGTTGTTCAAAACCCTGTTGTGCCCTATCACCTATGACCTAGTTAAACCTTTTTCTTCCTGTGTGGTTGCTTATGATGTAGCTTCCTTGTTCCTCATATCAGTGACCCCAAACCCCAAATACATCATACATGCTGACCACATAAAACTTTAATGGTCAACACCAGGGTCATGTAAATAAGGTCCTCCCTTTGTATGTGTTTTCTTTCTTTCAACTAGCCAATCCACAACTTCTAAGAGAAAGCCTACAGGATCATGCCCATGGACCTTAATAAACACATAGTCCCACAAGTTCTCTCTGTCCCTCTCCCTTGCTATCTCCCTCTTGTTTTTCCTTCTCCCCTCCCTCATTTCTCCTTTTCCCTTCTACCCACCATCACCCTCTGGCTGAACTCCCTGCTGCCTCAGGATTTCCCCATCAGTTTCCCTAAGCTGTTCTAGGACATGTAAGTGACAATGGTCTTCTGTTACATATATTTTAGTTTCATTTCATCATTGGGTCTCACTTGAAACATGCATTCCTGAACGTAACCTTCTTTCCAGTCTGGGTTCTTTTTTAGAGAGTGGCTATCTTGGAAGGAACAAACTGGACACAGGTCAGACAAGTGTCACAAGGGCATCTGCCAGTGTAAATAAGATTCCTGTGGAAGGGACACCTGGCCTCAGGTCACTTGGGTGTTAGGCCTTCTGCCAGGATAAAGAAGTATCCCATTTAAGACACACTGTAAACATCTGCAACCAAATCCCTTGAATTTCTAGTCAGGGCAGGGTCTAGAGCTTATGGCCACTCTCAAAAAGAAAAACCAAGACTAATTTAGAAAGAAGGTATAACAAATAGAAATAATAACAATATCCATCAAAACTAGAAAAAATTAAAAATTCAACAAGAGGAGCAACGTTCTCTTTATGTGTTTAAAAGTCTAGAAAATATATTATTCTGCAAAATTTTATGTGTCAGATAAGAAAAATTGAAACTGCCCCAGAATATGCTTTTATTGAAATTGTGTCTTTTTGAGATGTTCAGAAATGCTTTATAGGGTTGAGACATGTCAGAAAAGGAATTAAAAAGTAATCTCTAATTTTAGTAAGTGGCTGGAGTTTGCATTGTTTTCAACTACTTTTTTAATAAATTCCAAGGTTTGGACACTGAGCTTTTCTATACAACATTACTGACAGAATTAAAATGACATACCACAGAAGGAGTAATTCAGCAATTTAAACTCTTTAACAGGGATAATAAAGTGAGAGTTTCTGGAAAAAATATCTTGTGGATTAGTTCTTTGCCAGCAATCTCCTTTTACTTGGAGAAAGATCTAAACTGTTAGAGGTTTTAATTTTTCAATCAAGTATGTGACTATTTTTCTTATTTTCTGCTGGGAAAAACTGGTGGGCTATTTCTTGGTCTCCAAAGGTGGTCAGTATGGAATTAAAGCATGACAAGATTAAAGCCAGTCCTTGTAGATTACAAGAAGAGACTTACAGATGCAAATTCTGAGGCGCTGGCATTGGGCATCACAGTGTTATTACAAGTTATATCCTGGTCAAGAAGGTAAGTGCATGGAAAGTGAAAGGGGGCAAAAACTTCTGGGCCATATTATGCTGCCATCAGACATTGAAATTTTGTTCAACTTTCTTCCTCTGTTGTTAGTGCAGTGTACGATTCCAAAACCAGGACGTGAACTGGATGGTTACTCTGGTGATCTGGCACATACTTTGTAAATATTTACATCATAAAATTTAGAGCCTAACATTTAGCTATGATGTTGATACTCCAGTGTGACACTTCCAAATGTTCCCTCACATTGGATCAAGGCAAGTAATCAAAAAATAGGAAAATATTTGAAGAAAAAAGACATGATTATAATGAATTAAATACTTCCCAATACCTACATCAAGTCGGCTTTTAATTCACAATATCAAAATATCTGGGCAGTTCATGATCCCACATTTCCATGGAGAAGGCACTCGCCTACTTGGGAGGCAGCATGATGTAGTGGAAAGAACATGACTTAGAGACTCATAGACCTGGATTCACATCCTAGCTCATATGCTTAATAGCTCCATAAACTTAGGCATGTTACTTTCTCTCAGTTACGGTTTTCTCATTTTAAAAACACCTTCTTTGCAGTGTCTTGTGAGGGCTAGATGTGGTGATGGAGAATACTGAACAGTTTGCATACTATATGCTGGGAAATCAAGAATGACACCAATACACATGTTTTCTCTTCATTAAAACTGGCTGAATTATTCTGCCTCATTGATTGGAGTTCATTTAGCAATGGCAGCAAAATATTAATACTTCTAAATAACATATCTTGCTGACAGTACATCAACCTGGCATGTAAAACACAATCATCTCTCAAATTACTACCCCTGTTTCTTTAAACATAAACATATCTTGCTGGCAGTACTCAACCTGGCATGTACACACATCATCTCTCAATTATACCCCCTGTTTCTTTAAGGAGTACTACTTAAATTTTATTTTGAACTTTAAAGAAAGTGTCATCAATACATTTACCTTCTGTATCAGTTAAGTGTCAAGATGGAAGGAACAGCAGTCTCAAATTAAGATAATGCAAAGAGTTTTTTCATCCGGAGGTGATTTAGAAAGAGGATTAAGGGAATTGCATGTAAGAGTACAGGAACCTGGGTCCAGCTGCAGTGGGAATGTCAACATTTCGAACCCCAAAGCAAAGAAAAAAGGGAAAAGTTATAGGAAATTAAAGGAATTGTATCTTTCTCTCCTTGAGTCTAGCAGTGACCATATATTGAAGAATATAGGTAATCCCAGGTGAGTCTTAGAAAGACAGCAATGGGAAAAAGTACAGGTGATCTTTCTTAGCTCCCTCGCTCTGATCTGCCAGGGCTCCTGATTGGCTAAACTCAACCAGAAGCCACAGGGTTCAGGTTCCTCATGATACAATCCATTCAGGCCAGCCTTGTATAGAAAATGTTGTAACTGGCAGGGCGTGGCGGCTCACACCTGTAATTCCAGCACTTTAGGAGGCTGAGGTGGGCGGATCACCTGAGGTCAGGGGTTTGAGACAACCCTGCCCAACATGGTGAAATCCTGTCTCTACTAAAAATACAAATTAGCTGGGCCTGGTGACAGGTGTCTGTAATTTCAGCTACTGGGAGACTGAGGCAGGAGAATTGCTTGAACCCAGGAGGCAGAGGTTGCAGTGAGCTGAGATCGCGCCATTGCACTCCAGCCTGGGTGACAAGAGTGAAACTCTACCTCGAAAAAAAAAAAAAGGAAAATCTTGTAACCCTGTTAAGTTTCATTGTTTGTCTGTTTGTTTTTTCCTATATAAGCAAACCTTAACTTTTAACTTCAACACACTGAGCTCATTTCTCTTGAGTCTGTATATCTTGGAGGGCTATTCCTAGCTTTTCACTTGATAAACTCTTTAAACTGGATCCTGATTCTTTTGATTATGTCAAGTTGACATCAAAATAACCAAGATATGGAAACAACTGAAATGTTCATAGATGAATATAGATGAAAACTGTGTGTATATATACTACTATATATAAGGCTGAATATCATTCCATTATATATTTGTATATAATGTATACTATATATAACGAATTTTATTCACTCTTAGAAAGAAGGAAATCCTGCCATTTGCAATAACATGGATGAACCTAGAGGACACTATGTTAAGTGAAATAAGCCAGGCACAGAGAGAGAAATGCTGCATCGTCTCACTTTTATGTGGAATCTAAAAGGGTCAGACTGATAGAAACAGAGAGTAGCAAGGTAGCTGCCTGGGGCTGAGGGGATGAGGAAATGGGGAAATTTTGTTCAAAGGATACATTTACTTTCACTTATAAGATAAATAAGATCTGGAGATCCAATTCACAACACACTAACTATGGTTAAATAATACCATATTGCATACTTAAAATTTGACGAGACATTAAGACATTACCTTAACTGTCCCTAGCATGAGCATGTGCACGCACATATACACACACACACCCACACACACAGAGTATAAGGGGTTGGATAGATTAATTAGCTTGATTGCAGTAATCACTTCACAATATATATGCTTATCAAAACAATGTGTTGTATACCTCTGATTCTGTGATATAATAAGAAATACATATTTGATCTCTGCCCTTGGTTCCTGGCACACAACTCCAAAAACCCTTGGAATTTCAAGTGATAAATGTCTTTTCAGATGCTAATGAGGTGACTGCTGGCTGAAGGCTCCAAGATAACCTCCGGATGGAGCCAGGCTGGTTGCCAGAAGAGCCAACCATGTAATTAGAGGGTTGGAACTCTCAGTCCCACCCCCAGTCTCCGGAGGAGAGAGATGCTGAAGGTTGAGTTGATCACCAATGGCTAATAATATGCTCAATCATGCTTATGTAATGAAGCCTCCTTTATGAAAGCCCAAAAGGACATGGGTTGGGGAGGTGCTGAGGCACCTGGAGAGGGCATGGAAGCTTCTCACCCTTTCCACATGCCTTACTCTATTCATCTCTCCAGTGTTTCCCCCCTGAGAAAAAAAGTGGGTCTTCTAAACTTTTCCAGAGAGAAACAAAAGTGATGAAGAAAGAGGAGGGCAGGGAGTAGAGACAGTAGTTTTTTTTTTTTTTTTTTTTTTTTTTTTTTTTTTTTTTTTTTTTTTTTTTTTTGGGAGACAAGGTCTGGTTCTGTCGCCCAGGCTGGAGTACAGTGGAGCAATCGTGTCTCACTGTAACCTCTGCCTCCAGGGTTCAAGCAATCCTCACACCGCAGTCTCATGAGTAACTGGGACCACAGGCATGCACCACCATGCCTAATTTTCGTATTTTTTATAGATTTAGGGTTTCGCCATTTTAGCCAGGCTGGTCTCAAATTCCTGGGCTCAAGCAATCTGCCTCACTCGGCCTCCCAAGGTGCTGGGATTACAGGAGTGAGTCACTGTGCCGCCGGACAACAGTAGCAATTTTTAATAAGAGGATCTCCAGAAGCTACTGTGCATAGAACAAATGAGGAGTTAGGACAAATCTTCCTGTTAGAGTGATGAAAGGAAAGGTCAGTCTTCTCCACAGTTCTAAAATGTCCAAATATCTACCACATATTCAGTTTTCAAAGTACTTTCAAAATTATTTCGGTTCAACAGGGAATTATAACCTTTGTATTGCCCATTTTATTTTGGATTATTTGATTTTTTGCTATTGAGTTGTTTGAGTTCTTTGAATATTCTGGTTTAATCCCTTGTCAGATGGGTAGTTGGCAAATACTTCCTTAAATTCTGTGGGTCATCTCTCCAATTTGCGGATTGTTTCCTTTGCTGTGTTTCTTAGTTGATATTGTCCCATTTGCCCATTTTTGTTTTGGTTGCCTGTGCTTTTGAGGTCTCAAGAAATCTTCACCCAGAGTAATGTTCTGGAGAATTTCTCCAGTGTCTTATTTTAGTCGTTTTATAGTTACAAGTCTTAGATTTAAATGTTTAATACATTTTTTTATTTGACTTTTGCATATGGTGAGAGATAAGGGTCTAGTTTCATTCTTCTGGATAGGGATATCCAGTTTTCCCAGCACCACTTATTGAAGAGACTGTCGCTTCCCAAGTGTATGTTCTTCGTGCCTTTGTAAAAAATGACTTGACTGTAAATGTCTGGATTTATTTCAGGGTTCTTTATTCTATTCCAATTGGTTTATATGTCTGGTTTTTATGTCAGTACCATGCTGTTTTTATTACTATAGCTTATAATATAATTTGAAGTCTGATAGTGTGACGCCTCCAATTTTGTTCTTTTTGTTCAGAAATATCTTGGCTATTCCAGGTCTTCTGTGGTTCCATATAAATCTTAGGATTATTTTTTCTATTTTTATGAAGAATATTATTGGTATTTTGATAGGGATTGTAATGAATCTGTAGATTGCTTTGGGTAGTATGGATATTTTAACAATATTGATTCTTCTAATCCATGAACATGAAATATGTTTCCATTATTTTGTGTTCTCTTCCAATTCCTTCATCAGTGCTTTACAGTTTTCAATGCAGAGATCTTTCACTTCTTTGGTTAAATTTATTCCTAGGTATTTAATTTTATATATAGCTATTGTAAATGGGATTGCTTTATTTATTTTTCAGATTGTTCACTGTTGGCATATCAAAACACTACTGATTTTTTAGATCTGAGTAAGCATTTTTAAAAAGAAGGCATACAAATGGCCAAAAGATACATGAAAAAATGCTCAGCATCACTAATCATCAGAGAAATGCAAATGAAAGCTATAATGAGATATCATGTCCCCTCAATTTAAAAAGCTTTTGTCAAAAAGCCAGGCAATGTGGAAGGGGTGAGTTTAACTGGCAAGGAACAACCTGCTCTCACCATGGGCCTCTGGAATCCCAGTAGGAGGAGACTCCTTGACCATCACGGACACTTGAGTTGAGAGGGAGAGCTGCTTAGACAGGTGGTAGAGACAGAATTCCAGCTGGTGGGGAACCCAGGACAGTTTGGTGCAGGAGCATCTGTAGGGGAGCACAGCCAGGAATACCCATCCCCTTAGTATCAATTTGCCCCCATACGAGACTTCAAGACTTCAACCCTAGTGTAACTGTTGAACCTGAACTCTGCAGGGCAGTCTTGCCCATGAGATAGGGCTAGTTCAACCCAGCCTTCACTCAGCCTCTCCTGGGGCCCCAGTCTGACTGTGACTGCTTGCAGTGCAGCCCCTAGGTACCAGCTGGGGACTAACATCATAGCTCCTGCACTGGTGGACCACACCTAACCAACGGAGTGCTTCAGCAGATCTGCCCGCACCAGACCACCCATGCCTTCCCTCAGTGCAGCCTTCCCCATACCACTTTGCCTACAGGCAATCACCCATGGCCACCCCCATATCACTTTGCTGGTATGTGTGTGCACAAGCGGACCTAGCCTTCCCTTCCCTTCCCTGTCAGTGTGCATGTGTGGGTGCACCATGCCATGCCACTGCTGCCAGCATGAATGCACCCTGCCCCCTGCCCTGCCACACTGCCTCTGTTGTCAGTGTGTTGGCAGGCAGAGAGCCTACCAGCCCTGCCCCTGCCAGTGCCCCATTTCTGCACTGGAGCTGCTGTTGCAAAACTAGGCACAAAGAACAGCAGACCCCCTGCCTCAAGCACAGAGTGGCCACTGCTGCCACCACAAATACGCCCAGAGGGCACATACAGTCCTAAATCCACCAGTGCCCTGCTCCTGTGCTAACACCACCACTGATGTGAACAAGGGCCCTGTACCCCCAGCCCTACTGCTACTACACAGAGGCTGGCATTGCAGCACCTGCTAGCTCCCTGCTGCAACCAACAAGCATGCATCCCATTGCACTGCCATTGCTGCTGGCACAAGTGAACAAAGACAGATCCTGCTGCCACCACCCTACAAAGTATTTTGGCTGGCACTACCCATTGGAGTGTTGTGACTAGCAGTCTAGGAGCACCTTGGCCCTTCCAGTGCAGCAGGGTCCTAACCTTGAGGAGCCAAAATCAAAGCCAGGGCCCAATCGAGTCAAACAGAGTTAGAACACACAGTGCAGGAGTCCGGAGCTAAGCTTTGGCTTGGCCTCCTAAAATCTTCCAGTAATGAAGCTAGTCGACTGAACCCACCTTATACCACAATCAAACCCCCAAGGTCATCAAATAGGATCAGAGAAAATGCATATCTAGAGGATAGCAACTTCAAAGACTGAAGGAACATGAGCGCACAAAGGCAAGAAAGCACCAGAACAAGAGCTCTGACAACTCAGTCAGAATGTCTTCTTTCCTCCAAATGATGACACTAGTTCTTCAACAAGAGTTCTTAGCCAGATGGAAGTGGCTGGAATGACAGAAATAGAATTCAGAATATGGAAAGGAAGGAAGATCACTGAGATTCAGGAGGTCATTGAAACCCAATTTAAGGAAGCTAAGAATCACAATAAAATCATACAGGAGCAGACAGAAAAAATAGCTGGTATAGGAAAGGATGTGACAACCTAATAAAGCTGAAGAACACTCTACAAGAATTTCATAATGCAATAACAAGTATTAACAGCAGAACAGACTAAGCTGAGTACAGAATCTCAGAGTGTGGAAACTAGCTTTCTGAAATATGACAGACAAAAATAAAACAGAATAAGAAGGAACAATCCAAACCTCCAAGAAATATGGAATTGCATATAGAGAATGAATCTATGACTCATAGGCATCATGAAAGACATGGGAAAAATGAAAGCAACTTGGAAAACATATTTCAGAATATTATTCATGAGAACTTCCCCAACCTAGCTAGACAGGCCAACATTCAAATTCAGGAAATGCAGAGAACCCCCACAATATGCTTCGCAAGAAGATCATCCCCTAGACACATAATCATCAGTTTCTCCAAGGTTGAAATGAAAGAGAAGTTGTTACAGGACAGGACACTTACAAAAGGAAGCCCATCAGACTAACAGTGGACCTCTAAGCAGAAATCCTCCAAGCCAGAAGAGATTGGGGGCTGTACTCAACGTTCTTAAATTATCACCAAGAATTTTATATCCAACCAAAATAAGCTTCATAATCAAAGGAGAAATAAGATTCTTTTCGGACAAGCAAATGCTGAGGGAATTCATTACCGTATACCTGCCTTACAAGAGCTCCTGAAAGGACTAAATATGGAAAGAAAAGACAGTTATCAGCCACTCCAAAAGAGATGTAAGTTCACAGACCAATGACACTATAAAATAACCACACAAGTCAGCATAATAAACAGTTAACAACATGATGACAGGATCAAATCCACACATATCATTACGAATCTTTAATGTAAATTGACTAAATGCCCCAAATAAAAGGCACAGAGTGGCAAGTTGGATGAAGAACCAATGGTATGCTGTCTTTAAGAGACCCATCTCACATGCAGTGACACCCATAGGCTCAAAAATAAAGGGATAGAGAAAAATCTACCAAGCAAATGGAAAACAGAAAGAAACCAAGGGTTGTAATCCTAGTTTCAGACAAAACAGACTTTAAAACAACAGAGATTTAAAAAAGATAAAGAAGAGCATTACATAAAGGATTGAAATAAGAACACTTAACTACTTCAAATATATATATGCAGCCAACACAGGAGCATCCAGATTCATAAAGCAAGTTCTTAGAGACCTTCAAAGAGACGTAAACTCACACACAATAATAGTGGGAGACTTCAACACCCAACTGACAGTATTAGACAGATCAGAGAGGCAGAAAACTAATTAACAAAGATACTCAGAACCTGAAATCAACACTGTACCAAATGAATCTACATAACTCTCCACCTGAAAACAACAGAGTGTACATTCTTTTCATCTGTACATGGCACATACACTAAAATCAACCACACAATCAGAGATTAAAAAATCCTCAGAAAATGGAAAATAACTAAAATCATACCAGCCACTCTCTTGGACCACAGCACAATAAAAATAGAATTCAAGACTAAGAAAACCACTCAAAACCATACAATTAAATAGATATTAGAGAACCTGCTCCTGAATGACTTTTGGGTAAATAATGAAATTACAGCAGAAATCAAGAAATTCTTTGAAACTAATGAAAACAAAGATGTAACATGCCAGAATCTCTACACAGCTCAGGTAGTGTTAGGAGGAAAATTTATAGGAGTAAATGCGCATATTAAAAGATTAGAAAGATCTCAAATTAACAACCTAACATCACAAGTAAAGAACTAGAGAACCAAAAGCAAACCAACCCCAAAGCTAGTGGAAGACAAAAAAATAACTGAAACCAGAGCTGAACTGAAAGAAACCGAGACATGAAAAACCATTCAAAAGATCAACAAACACAGGAGCTGGTTTTTTGAAAAAAAAAATAAAATAAAATAATAATAATGAGATGAATAGACTGCTTAGCTAGACTAATGAAAAGAGAGAAGATCCAAATAAACGCAATCAGAAATGACAAAGTGGGGGGTATTACCACTGACCCCACAGAAATACAACTAACCACAAGAGACTATTAGAACACTGCCATGCACACAAACTAGAAAATCTAGAAGAAATGGATAAATTCTGGGCACATACACCCTCCCAAGACTGAACCAGGAAGAAATTGAATCCCTAAACAGATCAACAGGGAGCTCCAAAATTGAAAGAGTAATGAATGGCCTACCAACCAAAACAAAAAAAAAAGACAACTCAGGACCAGATGGATTCACAGCTGAACTCTATCAGATGTACAAAGGAGAGTTGGGACCATTTCTACTGAAACTATTCCAAAACACTGAGGAGGAAGGACTCCTCCCTAACTCGTTCTATGAGGGGCAGCATCATCCTGATACCCAAATCTGGCAGAGATACAACATAAAAGAAAACTTCATGCGAATATCCTTGATGAACACTAATGCAAAAATCCTGAACAAATTACTAGCAAACTAAATCCAGCAGTAAATCAAAAATGCTAATCCACCACTATCAAGTAGACTTTATACCTGGGATGCAAGGTTGGTTCAACATACACAAATTAATAAATGTCATTTATCACATAAACAGAAGTAAAGACAAAAACCACATGATCATCTCAATAGATGCAGAAAAGGTTTTTGATAGAATTCAACATCCCTTCATGTCAAAACTCTCAACAAACTAAGTATTGGATGAACATACCTCAAAATAATGAGAGCCATATATGATAAACCCACAGACAACATTATACCGAATGGGAAAAAGCTGGAAGCATTACCCTTGAAAACTGGCACAAGACAAGGATGCCCTCTCTCATCACTCTTATTCAAAACAGTATTGGAAGTCACGGCCAGAGCAAGAGAAGGAAACAAAGGACATCCAAATGGAAATAGAGGAAGTTGCACTATCCCTGTTTGCAGATGACATGATTCTATATCTAAAAAATCCCATAGTCTTGGCCCCAAAGCTCCATAAGCTGCAAAGTCACTTCAGCCAAGTCTCAGGATACAAAATCAGTGTAGAAAAATCACTAGCATTCCTATACACCAACAACAGTTAAGCCAATATCCAAATTGGGAATGCAATCCCATGCACATTTGCCACAAAAATAATAAAATACATAGGAACAGAGCTAATAAGGGAGGTGAAAAATCTCTACAACAACAATTATAAAACACTGCTCAAATCAAAGAAGACACAAATGGAATAAACAGGAAAAATCAATTTTGTTAAAATGGCCATACTGCCCAAAGCAACGTACAGATTCAATGGTATTTCTATCAAACCACCAATGACATTCTTCATGGAATTAGAAAAAAAGTATTTTAAAATTCATATGGAACCAAAAAGCCCAAATAGCGAAGGCAATCCTAAGCAAAAAGAACCAAGCCGGAAGCATCACACTACCCAACTTCAAATTATACTACAGGGCTACAGTAACCAAAACAGCATGGTACTGGTACAAAAGCAGGCATACACCCAATGGAACAGAATAGAAAACCTAGAAAAAATAGTGCTAGGATAACTGGCAAGCCATATGCAGAAGATTGAAGCTGGACCCCTTCCTTATACCATATACAAAAATCAACTGAAGATGGATTAAAGACTTAAATGTAAAACCCCAAGCTATAAAATCTCTGGAAGGCAACCTAGGCATACCATCCTGGTTGCAGGAACAGACAAGGGTTTCATGACAAAGGCACCAAAAACAATCATAACAAAAGCAAAAATTGACAAGTGGGATCTAATTAAGAGCTTCTGCACAGCAAAAGAAAACTATCTATAGAGGGAACAGACAACGTACAGGGTGGGAGACAATTTTTGCAAACTAACCATCCGGCAAAGGTCAAATTTCCAGCATCTATAAGGAACTTAAACAAATTTACAAGAAAAAACAATCCCATTAAAAAGTGGGCAAAGGGGCCAGGCACTGTAGCTCATGCCTATAATCCCAGCACTTTGGGAGGCCGAGGCGGACAGATCATGAAGTCAAGAGATTGAGGTCAACATGGTGAAACCCTGACTCTACTAAAAATCAAAAATTAGCTGGGCATGGTGGCGCTCACCTGTAGTCCCAGCTACTCAGGGGGCTGAGGCAGGAGAATCGCTTGAACCCAGGAGGCAGAGGTTGCAATGAGTCACGATCAAGCCACTGCACTCCAGCCTGGTGACAGAGCGAGACTTGGTCTCCAAAAAAAAAAAAAAAGCTGGGCAAAGGACATGAAGAGACACTTTTCAAAAGAAGACATGCATGCAGCCAGCAAGCATATTTTAAAAAACTCACTATCACTGATCATTAGATAAATGCAAATCCAAACCACAATGAAATACTATCTCATGCCAGTCAGATTGGCTATTATTAAAAAGTCAAAAAATAACAGGTGCTGGAGTGGTCGCAAAGAAAAGAGAATGCTAATACACTGTTTATAGGAATGTAAATTATTTTGACCACTGTGGAAAGCAGTGTAGCAATTTCTCAGAGCTAAAAACAGAACTACCATTGGATTACTGAGTATATACCAAATAAATATAAATCATTCTACCATAAAGACAGATGCATGTGTATGTTCACTTTAGCACCATTCACAATGGCAAAGACATGGAATCAACCTGAATGCCTGTTGATAGACTGGATAAAGAAAATGTGTGGTACATATACCCCATGAAATATTTTGCAGCCATAAAAAAGAATGGGATCATGTCCTTTGCAGGAACATGGATGAGAATGGAGGCCATTATCCTTAGCAAACTATTGCTTGAACAAAAAAACAAATACTGCATGTTCTCACCAATAAATGGGAGCTAAGTGATGCAAACACATGGACACAAAGAGGGGAACAACAGACACTGGGGCCTAATAGAGGGTGAAGGAGGGAGAGGAGCAGAAAAGAAAAACAATTAATGGGTACTGGGCTTAAGACTTGGGTGATGAAATAATTTGTACATCAAACCTTTGTGACTTGAGTTTACATATATAACAAAACTGTAATGTCCCCCTGAACCTAAAAGTTTAAAAGAAAAAAGAGAGGCAATAATGGATGCTGTAAGGATATGAAGAAAGAGGAACACCTTTATACTACTGGTGGGAATGTAAATTAGTAAAGCCTCTGTGGAAAACAGTATGTAGTTTCCTCGAAAAAGTAAAAATAGAGCTACCCTATTATCTAGAAGTTTCACTGCTGAGTATATCTAAAATAAATCAGTACATCAGAGAAATATCTGCACTCTCATGTTATCACAGCACTATTCATAATAGCCAAGATATGGAACCAACCTCAGTGTCCATCAATGGCTGGATGGAGTAAAAAATACAGTGTATATACACAATGGATTATTATTGAGCTATAATAAAAGGATGAAGTCCTGTCATTTGCAACAACATGGATAGAACCGGAGGACATTATGTTAAGTGAAATAAGCCAACCACAGAAAGACAAATACTGCATGTTCTCATGCATATGTGGGAGCTAAAGAAAAAAAAACTGATCTCATGGAGGTAGAGAGTAAAATGGCGGTTCAGAGGCTGGGAAGGGTCTTGCGAATGGGAGGGAAAAGAGAGGTTGGTTAATTGTTTAAAAATACAGTTAGATAAATCTAGTGTTCAGTAGCACAATAGGGTGACCATAGTTAACAATAATATACATTTTGAAATACCTTGAAGAGTGAAATTGGAATGTTCCTAACACAAAGATATAAATGCTTGAGGTAGTGGATATCGGATTACCCTAATTTTATCATTATCTATTCTTTGCTTGTGTCAAAAGATCACATGCATCCCATATATATGTACCACTATTATGTATTCATAAATAAAACAAAATGATTGCCATAAGAAATGCTTACAGAACTAAGAAGATGTAGAGGCAAAGATAACATAATAATAGAATATTCCAACTTCTTTCAGTAAATGATAAAAATGGAGGGGCACAAAAATCAATAAGGATATGGATGATCCAGGCAGCATTATGACTGTTACACCAACCAACTGCAGAATAATATGTTCTTTTTGATTGACTATCGAAAACAGTCATGCACTGTTTACCAAGAAAGATTATATACAAGGTCAAAAGAAAGTCACAACACATTTCTATGTAATTCTAATATGAAATATTTCAATATGAACAACAATAAAAAAGACACCAAAATGTGGAGATTGCAAGCAAAAAGTGCTTATGGGAAAATTTATAACCTTAAATATAGATATCAGAAGAAAATTATGTAAATGTCCATCTTAATCTGAAGAAACAAGAGCAGATTAAACTCAAGCTAGAAAGAAGTAAATAATAAAAGAACAGAAATAAATGAGAACAGGTATAAAATAAAGGATCTCAACAAAGCCAAAAGTTCATTTGATGAAAAGAGTGATATAAATTAATTCATATTATTAAGCCCTTAGGAAGACATATATTACTACAAGGAATAGAGAAAATACAAACTAATCAATATGAAAAATGAAAGAGGGAGCATCACCACAGATTCTGCAGATACTAAAAGGGATGAAAAGGTGCTACTATAAACAACTTTATGCCAATACATTTAACAACTTGAAATGAAATAAACTAATTCTTTGAAAAGCACAACTTCTAGACCAGCACAATTGAAAATAAAAATTAAAATAGTGCTATGTTTGTTAAAGAAATGAAATGTGTCATGAGAAATCTTCCCAAAAGGAAAATCTCAGGCCATGCTTCGTTTATTAACAAACTCTTCCAAACATTTAAGGAAGAAATAATACCAATGTTACCAAAACTCCTTAAGAAAAGAGAAAAAGAGGGAACATGTCCCAACTCATTTTATGATGCCTTAATACTGATGCCTTATGTGAACACTAATTAAAATGAAAATTATAAATCAATATTCCCCATTAAGACAGATATAAGAGATTGGAAAATTGAGCCCAGTGATGTATAAAAAGCATAATACATCATGCTCAATGGGATTTATCCCAGATATAAATGGTTGATTTAGCATTTCAAACCAATCACGTAATTTATCACATTAGTATAAGAGAAAAAACTTTATAGGAATTACATTTCTAGGGATGAAAAAATTTTGGCAAAATATAGTACCTGTTCGTAATATATTTATTACCTGTTCATAATAAATGTTAGCAAATTAAAAATAGACTTTTTTCAAACTGATGTAGGATTTCTATTAAAAATTTATAGATAATATCATAATGTAAGATATTAAATGTTCTCTCCCCTTTGGGAACAAAGCAAGGATCTCCACTTTTACTGCTTTTATTCAAATATTGCACAAGAGGTCCTAGTCAGTAGTCAGTACAATATGGCATGAAAAAATTAAAAGAAATAAAGATTGGAAAGAGAGACATAAAACTTTTGTACTTTTAACAGAAAGTACAAAACAATCTATACACCATTAGGATAAAAGAACTTAGCAATATTGTTAGATACAAGGTTATAATAAAAACTAAATTATATTTCTCTATAATAGGAACATAAAGCAGAACATAAAATTGTAAATAAGACCTTTTATAGGAGCATTGAACAAACTTGAATACTTAGGAATGAGTTTAACAACCTGTTTAAATCTACTTTTAGATTTAAAACTTCTATAATAAAAATAAAACATAATAGGAAAAACATTATAAAAGACCTAAATAAATAGAACAAGATGGCATATTAATGGATAGGCAGATCCTATATTATTAAAATGTTAATTCTTCCAAATTAAACTACAGCATCAATACAATCAAGTCAGAATGCCGGTGGGTTTGTGTGTGTGTGTAAATTGATGAATTGATCCTAAAATTTATATGGAGGTGCAGAAAACCTAGAAATAGCCAAGACAATCTTGGCATAGGAAAGGAAAGTTTTAGAACTTCTGCTACACCATTATAAGATTTACTACAAAGATTTACTATAGTAGTAAGACAATATGGTAGTGGCACAAGGACAAATATTTCAGTGGAACAGAATAGAGAGTCCAGAAAGAGGCCCACAGTTAAATGGTAACTTGATTTATGAGGAAGTCACTAATGGAATTTATTGAGGAAATGTTGGTCTTTTCAATAAAGGAAGTATAGGAACCTGTATGGAAAAAATAAAACTTGACTCCTCATATAGTCACAAAAATCAATTGAAGATGGGTCGTAGACATATATGTAAAAGCAAAAACTAAGGTTCTACAAGAAAACATAGGAAAATATTTTCATAAGCTTGGGTAGCCAAAAATTACTTAAATGGCATACACAAAAGCACTAACTAGAAAAATAAAAAATAATGAATTGGATTTTATAGATACTATAAACTCTGTCATTGAAAGACTTCAATGAGAAAATGAAAAGGCAAACAACAGACTGGAAGAAGGTATTAGCAACAGATGCAGCTGATAAAGGACTTGACTCCAGAACATATGACTTCTATAAGTCAGTAAGAAACAGACTTGAGGAGATTATCATGAATTATCTAGGTGGACCCAAGGTAATCATGAGGATCCTTGTAAGTGGAAGAGGGAGGCAGGACAATCAGAGAAGATGCAATGTCAGAAGCAGACTTCAGAGGGATTCAATCTCTGGCTTTACAGATGGAATGGGGCTGCAAGCCAAGGAATGTGGGCTGCCTGTAAACTGGAAAAGACAAGAAAATAGATTTATCCTTGGAGCTTTTGAAAGGAATGCAGCCTTGCCCAAATCTTAATTTTATTCCCATGAGACCCATTTTAAATAAAATGAAAAATTCTATTTATAAAATAAAAGTAATGTGCGGCTTTAAACCACTAAGTTTGTGGCACTTTTTTTTTTTTTTTTTTAATTATACTTTAAGTTCTAGGGTACACGTGCACAACCTGCAGGTTTGTTACATATGTATACATGTGCCATGTTGGTGTGCTGCACCCATTAACTCGTAATTTACATTAGGTATATCTCCTAATGCTATCCCTTCCCCCTCCCCACAAGAGTCCCCGGTGTGTGATGTTCCCCTTCCTGTGTCCAAGTGATCTCATTGTTCATTTCCCACCTATGAGTGTGGCGCTTTGTTACACAGGAAGAGAAAACTGCTATGACTTAGAATTTCCATTTCTAGATAGCTACCTTAAAGTAGCTGAAGACATGTACAAGAATATTCTTGGAAGTATGATAATAGTAAAAACTTGGAACCAAACTGTCTTTCAATACGAAAACAAAACAATTGCAGTTTATATTTTGGACTGTTAAGTGACAGCTAAAAGAATGAACTAGGTGTATATTTTTATCATTAAAAAAACTCAAAAGTGTATGTATGTGTGTATTTTTTTTTTTTGAGATGGAGTTTTGCTCTTGTTGCCCAGGCTGGAGTGCAATGGTGTGATCTCAGCTTATGGCAACCTCCACCTCCTGAGTTCAAGCGATTCTCCTGCCTCAGCCTCGTGAGTAGCTGGGATTACAAGTGTCCACCACCATGCCTGGCTAATTTTTGTGTTTTTAGTAGAGACGGAGTTTCACCATGTTGGTCAGGCTGGTCTCGAACTCCTGACCTCAAGTGATCTGCCTGCCTTGGCTTCCCAAAGTGCTGGGATTACAGGCATGGACCACCGTGCCCAGCCTAAAAGTATATTATTGAGTGAAAAGCAAGTGCAGAAAATAAAAGCAGTATTCATATTCATTTCCTATGGCCACTGTAACAAATTACTATACATTCACTGGCTTGAAAAACCACTCATTTATTCTCTTACAGTTCTGGAGGTCAGAACTGAAATCAAGGTGTTGCAGGGCTGTTTTTTTTCTGGGATCTCTAGGTGTGAATTTGTTTCCTTGCCTTTTCTAGTTTCTGGAAGCCACCTTCTTTCTCTGGCTAATGACTTATACCTTGTACCATAGACCATTTATCTGTCTTTTTCCACTGTCACACTGTCTTCCTCTGTAGTCAAATCTCCCATTGCTTTCCTTTTACAAAGAAATTTGTGATTACATTTAGGGTCCACCTGGATAACCCAGGATAATCTTCTCATCTGAAGACCTATAACATTCATGTCTGCAATGTTCCTTTTGCTATATAAGGTAACATTTGCAAATTTTAGGGATTAGGATGTGGATGTTTTTGTGGGCCTTTATTTGGTTTACCACAGTGTCACATAATTTAGATAATTGAATGCATTGCAGGACGTGCTTCATTACAGGAGGTGCTTCATTCAGTACTGTATAGCAAGAACCACCAACTCCTCAGCCTATAATAGTGGAATCCCTCATCATTTTCTAATTCTACCCAATAGTTCTACACCTGCCACTTACAACATACCTATTTGCAGCTCTGACTCTCCATACTGGAGTTCAATCATTAAATAAAAACTGATGACATTTTTTTCCCCAAATGTAGCTTATAAACTTGAAGAAAAAAATAAAAAGTAAGATTTTGAAGAGAACAGAAAACAGAGCAATTTCAGAAAACGAAATGGAAGGACTCATGGTCTGTTTTAGGGGAGCTAACATCCGGATGAATTAACAGTGTAGGGAAGTTTGAGGAGGGTGAAAAAGGTATGAGAATGGGAAATACCACGCCAAAAAAAAATTGCAACATTAGTAATGTTGAGTACACAATTCAGGTTGGTGGCTATGTATTTATGAGTCATATCAATTAGCCATGTTGTATGATTTTTTTTCTAGCAACATTCAGTATTAAGGTAAAGAAATAGAGAGTAATAGCTTGGTTCATCCAAGGCTGAGCTGTCCCCAAGGAATGCAGCAAACACAAGGGACAAGAGAGTGGAGAATATATGTGTGAGTGATTACACTGAGTTTTAGTGGTAACTGAACCCAGTAATGTGGGAAGTGACAAGAGGAGTAGGCAGATAGGATAGAATTGGTTGGACTGATATATTGGAGGCCACCATGAGGTAAAATTACATAGTAAATAAGGCAAAATAATAGGACAGTGGAATGTTGGGCTTATGACTTTCAAAGGTGGAGCAATTTCAAATGATGACAATGTCTAGAATATGACCATGGAAGGAGATACGTTTTCTGAATTGAGGGAAAAGCTTATGGAAGATGAAAATGCAAAGAATCATCTAAGGACATGATATTGACTAGCTCATCAGCATGGGCATTTAGTTCATTCTTATAATATTAGGAGCTTGTATGGAGAATAAAAGTATTACCCAAGTGTTAAAAATCTTCATGAGGCCAAATAATCAGAACAATATGTTGAGCAATTAAATAGACTATGATGTCATTCAGAGACATAGGGAATAGATACAGGATAGAAAGGGGGTAGCTTGGAGAGTAAGACTGTCCATCCAGATTTGAAAACATTGAGTTTACATTTCCTGTGCAGCAGCGAAATAAATCTCTCCACTAGGCAGCAGGCCATATAGGTTGGAAAGTAAGAAGAATAAATAGGACATTGAGAATATATAGATTATAATTTAAATAAGAAAACTAAATTGAGATAAGCCAAAGAGATTGTGTAGATTATTTAAATCTTGTCAGAAAACTTATAATATGTCAATGATTGTCCTTGTTAATGCTTAAGTTTTATTTTTATTGCTTATAATTTTATGTGAGCTGATAATTTATTTGTTCCTTATATTTTACACACACACACACACATGCAAACACACACACACACACACACACACACACACACACACAGTTTCTTCACCTTGTTCATTAACTTTGATTTCCAGGCCATGTTTTATGATTGATTTTGTTACTATAGTGCTTAATAGAAGACTATCAATAGATAATAGGTAATATATATTTCTTTTTACTAAATATGCAAATATTCTATTTGTTGATTTGTGGTTTTGAATTTTTTTAAAAAAATGACTCAGATAACATAGTTGCCTGTGACATACCTCAATGGCATTGAAATATTTCACCTCACTTTAGGAAGTAGACTTTGACGTAGTTAACATTTAGCTCTCTGTAAATATGTCATCTTTTTACTTCTTGTTAGGGTAACTTCAGTATATTCTGTGAGTGATTACAAGCTCATAAGAGGATACTATGAAAATTATATGCCAACAATTTGAATAACCTAGAAGACATGGATAATTTTCTATAAACATACAATCTAAGAACGAATCATAAAGAAATAGAAAATATGAACAAACCAATAACGAGTAAGGAGAATTAATCAATAATAAAAAACTTTCCAATATTCTATCAAACATTTAAAGAAGAATTAATGCCACTCTTTCTCAAACTCTTTGAAAAAAACTTAAAAGGTGGGAACACTTTCAGACTCATTTTATGAGGCCAACATTACCATGATATCAAAGTCAGAAAGAGATACTACAAGAGAAAAAAATATATAGGCTAACATCTCTGATGAACATAAATGCAAAAATCCTCAAGAAACTACTAGCAAACAAAATTCAACAATACCTTGAAAGTATGACACATCATCATCAAGTGGTATTTATTCCTGAAATGCAAGGAAGTTTTAACATACTGAAGTCATCAATGTGACTGGGTAAAGTGGCTCATGCCTGTAACCACAGCACTTTGGGAAGCCAAGGCATAAGGATTGCTTGAGCCTAGGAGTTCAAGATCAGGTTGGGGAACATGGTGAGACTCCATCTATACACAAAATTTAAACATCAGTCAGGTGTGGTGGCATGTGCCTGTGGTCCCAGCTAAGATGGGAGGCTGCAGTGAGCTGTAATTGCACCTCTGCACTCCAGCCTGGATTACAGAGTAATCTGTAATCTGTCTCAAAAAAATTTTTTTTAAAAGTCATGAATGTATCAATGTGATATACCACATCAACAAAATGAAGGATAAAAATTATGATCATCTCAATAAGTGCAAAAAAACATTGACAAAATTCAATACCCTTTCATAATAAAAACATTTGTTTCAAAGAACATCTTTATTTCTGCCTTCATTTCGTTATGTACCCAGTAGTCATTCAAGGGCAGGTTGTTCAGTTTCCATGTAGTTGAGCGGTTTTGATTGAGTTTCTTAGTCCTGAATTCTAGTTTGATTGCACTGTGGTCTGAGAGACAGTTTGTTATAATTTCTGTTCTTTTACATTGGCTGAGGAGTGCTTTACTTCCAACTATGTGGTCAATTTTGGAATAAGTGTGATGTGGTGCTGAGAAGAACGTATATTCTCTTGGTTTGGGGTGGAGAGTTCTGTAGATGTCTATTAGGTCTGCTTGGTGCAGAGTTGAGTTCATTTCCTGGATATCCTTATTAACTGTCTGTCTTGTTGCTCTGTCTGACGTTGACAGTGGGGTGTTGAAGTCTCCCATTATTATTGTGTGGGAGTCTAAGTCTCTTTGTAAGTCTCTAAGGACTTGCTTTATGAATCTGGGTGCTCCTGTATTGGGTGCATATATATTTAGGATAGTTAGCTCTTCCTGTTGAATTGATCCCTTTACCATTATGTAATGGCCTTCTTTGTCTCTTTTGATCTTTGATGGTTTAAAGTCTGTTTTATCAGAGACTG
>NW_016804208.1:1410764-1442218 GCF_001698545.2 Rhinopithecus bieti | reverse complement strand
TGAGTTCATTTCCTGGATATCCTTATTAACTGTCTGTCTTGTTGCTCTGTCTGACGTTGACAGTGGGGTGTTGAAGTCTCCCATTATTATTGTGTGGGAGTCTAAGTCTCTTTGTAAGTCTCTAAGGACTTGCTTTATGAATCTGGGTGCTCCTGTATTGGGTGCATATATATTTAGGATAGTTAGCTCTTCCTGTTGAATTGATCCCTTTACCATTATGTAATGGCCTTCTTTGTCTCTTTTGATCTTTGATGGTTTAAAGTCTGTTTTATCAGAGACTAGGCTTGCAACCCCTGCTTTTTATTTTTTTTTCCATTTGCCTGGTAGATCTTCCTCCATCCCTTTATTTTGAGCCTATGTGTGTCTCTGCATGTGAGATAGGTCTCCTGAATACATAATTAAACAAATTAAGTATAGAAGGAATGTACCTTAACCTAATAAAAGCCATATGTAATAAACCCAGGGCTAACATCAACTGGATGTTGCAAAGCTGAAAGCTTTTTCTCTGAGGTCAGGAAGAGAAGATAAGGATACCTACTCTCACCACTTCCACACCATATAGTATTAGAAGGGCATGGTCAGAGAAATTAGGCAAGAAAAAGAAAGTCATCAGAAAAATGCAAATTAAAACAACAATGAGATATTACCTCTTACTTGTTAGAATGACTATTACAAAAAAAGAAAAGATAACAAGTGTTGGTGAAGATGTGGGAAAAAGGGAGCCCTTGAACACTGTTGGTTGGAATGTAAATTAGTACAGCTATTAGGAAAAACATTATGGAAATTCGTTTTAAAAATTTAGAATTACCATATGATCCAGCAATCTCACTGCTGGGTACATATCCAAAGAAATGAATCAAGTAGGTTAAAGAGATATCTGCAGTCTCATGTTCACAGCTTTATTTACAATAGCCAAGATATGGAATCAACCTAAGCGCCCATGGATGAATGAATGGATAAAGAAAATGTGGCATGCATATATATATATGTACACACACACACACATACACAAACACACACGTATGTATATGTATATTCCGTTGTGCATATATATATAATGGAATACTGTTCAGCCTTATGAAAGAAGGTAAATCCTACATTTGTAACAACATGGATGAACTCTGAGGACATTATGTTAAGAGAAGCCAGGAACAGAAATAAAAATATTCTATATATTACATATATATTACATTATATATTACATATATACATACACACACACACACAAACATAATCTGAAAAAGGTAAACTGTGAGAAGCAGAGTGTAAAATGGTGGTTGCCAGGAGTTGGGGGTACAGGGTTGGGAGTTGTTGGTCAAAGGGTACAAACTTTCCATTAAACAGAATGAGTAAATTCTGGAGATCTATTATACAGCGTGGTGACTATAGTTAACATTTATTGTATACTTGAAAATTGCTAAGAGGGTAGGTCTTAAATCCTCCCACCAAAAAATGTATGTGAGTTAATACACATGTTAATTAACTTGATTTAACCATCTCACAGTGTATATGTGATTCAAAATATGTCATATGCTGTAAATATATACAATTTTGATATGTTCATTACACCTTAATAAAGCTGTTGGAAAAAAAGGAAGTCGGGCAATGTCAAAAATAAAGAAGGAATAATAAGCAAGGAATTGATTATGTTTTTGTTTAGAAATTTATTCTCAAAACTAATTGCTTCTTTATGTATGAAGCTGAGTCCTGACCATACACTGAGTAAATAAGAGCAAGTTTGAATTTCTACAAGCATGATGGAATTAATATAATCAATTTTCACACTGCATCCAAAAGTCATGGACATGGAATGAACTTAAAATCTGAAAAAACTGCTGAGAGTTTTACTATTCTTTAGTTGTATAACTTTTGGCAAATCTCTGTTTCTCTGACCCTTAGTTTATTCGTTTAGAAAAACGTAGATAATGAAGTGAAAGATATTAAGATATGGTGTTTATGAAAGTTTCCTACAAGGACATAAATATGAGTAGAACTAACATAAAACTGTAACTTAATTCAGTGTAATTACAGTTGCATGGCAATCTCTACCAAGGTACCAATGCCTTAAGGAAGACGTTGATTCCTTCCAGGGATGCTACAAATGTGGTACAAATGGGCTAATTAACCACCAGTTTTGTTTTCTTCATTTTAAAGCAAACCAAGGAAAAAAAAGAAAATGAACTAAAGTGCAACAACTCAAGCGATCAAATTATATGAGAAAAGTACAGTTCATCGTGCTGTTCTTTGGAGTTACTGTGTTTAGTTTTCATTTGCTCTATAGTCACCAAATTATTCAGCATTTTCAGAATCTTTCACAAGTTTTATGAAAACCTTTAAAACCTTAATAAACAAGTTCCAGTGCAAGAAAAATTTCCAGGTCAGCCAAGAAGCCAGAGGAAGACAGCTCAGTAAACCTTTCTTCTAATTAGTGCTTAAAAGAAGCCAGTGTCTCAGAACAATGGGTACACAATGGTTGCTGCTAGTGACAGAAGTAATTGTTGACCTCTAGCTGTTCTTACAAAATATTGCTTTCCCATAGGCCCTAATTATTAGTCCTGTTATTTCTCCACTGTTTGACCAAGACTAGGTCTGTTCTTAATTTGGGGTCTGCTACATGACAGTGCTTAGCTTTGCTAATTTGGAATAAATTACTTTAGGTGGAACCTCTAACAAAAGCTAAATTTCAACACCTTAACTCCTAGGTAAGTTATCTGTATTTTGCTACCTTATATTTTTCGAAATCGAGGTGTTCTAACAGGCATGTTGGTTCCCTTGAATCTGTGTCAGATGAACAGATGTTAAAATGCACAACCACATCTAACACAATTTCACTAGCAATGGGTATGTATAAAAACGATGATATTTAATATGACATTAATACTTAGCAAAAAAATACTGAATATGACTAAAACTGAAATTCAAAGCAATTCAGGCTTCAGAGTGTGAGTTTGGAATAGAAAGCCTGTACCTTTAAATGAAGAGTTTGAGTCGATGTTATTAGAAAGTTTTTGACCTATTAAGGTACCCATAGGGGACAGAGGTTTTTAGTCTTCCTACTTGGATAATATGAGCATGTCTGCTTTTTCCTCACTGATGTACTCCAGATATAGTAAGTGGTCTGTGTTCTAGGGGTATGTCAGAGCAGGATGGAAGGATCCCAGCTTTGAGCCTTTTGACAGTGTGGATTTAATTAAGCTACACATTGCCTCGAGGTTGCAGCAGTACAAATACATTTATTCCTTACTTTCAACACAAGAAATTGTCATCCAAGTAAAGGAAGAAAAAATATATATATTTTCATTGAAAACCAATGTTATTCATTAAATTGGAAAATGTACAAACTCCTATACATTAACCACTGGATAAAACATTATTAATTTGAAGCATACTTCTGATTGAATTTAAGAAGAGTCTACATTATAGTTTATAACTAATATTAGTTTCTAGTTTACTAAAACATTTACAAGTTGAGACTTTGGGCTCCTGAGATTTCACCTTTTGCCTCCATTTCAGCTTTTGGGACCATTTACTTTTTATGCTGCAGTAGGAATGTGGATATACAAAGTGTGAAATAGAAGGGGAGTACTGGGCAAAAATTCAAAGGGCTTGGGTGCTATTCTCAGTTGTTCTGCTAACTAATCATATGAGCAGAAACCACCCAGGTAACCTCGCAAGATTTAATTTCTTGCTTGTAAAAATCTAACAGTCGTAAGAGCTCTGCAAGACCAGTTGTGGGGCTTCCAACAAGTCAAGTGACCTTCTCACAGTTATAAAGTGAAAACCATGACACCCACCTTAGGGAGTTGAGGATTAAATCAGCAAATATACATAAAGAAACTCTCAGAAGAATATGAAACAGAGTAGCTACCATTATGAAGATTATTAATTCTCAGAATGCACAATGCAATATGAGTTTTATTTTAATGAAATCCATGTGTTTATAGCCATTTCAGATTTGCAGTAAAGTATTTGCAGGTCACAGAAACATTTACAGTAAAATGTCACTTCAGTATGTGTCTGATTAATTTAACGCTTTACCATATCAGACTTTTCTTTCTCAAATTAAAGTTGTTAAGAGTGATTTAAATGTAGAAATAGAAACCCTTAATACTAAGTGATTATGGCATCTCTGTTATTGTACTTTCTTTTTAGCACAAGTTCTGGGTTTAGCACAGAATCAGAGAATTTGTTACAAACAGGATTTAATTAAGTGATCCACTAGGGCATCTGCAGACAGCCTTTCCGCTTTTCCTGTTGCATACTGAGAGAGAACATGCTAGGATTAGAGAGAACATCCTCTTCAGGGGATATACTGAAAATATGGAGGTTCTTGTGTTTAAGTTAAATGTAAACAGCACCTTTGCACACTACTGAGTGGAAGAAGTAATTTTGAACTTCTACCCCATTTCTTGGTCTTAAGGATTTAATTTTTTTGTTAGGTTTTTTTTTCCCCCTTTTATCACATGCGCATTGGCATGTGAAAGGAAAGGAAGCAGATAGAAAGATGTGTAATTTTTCTAAAGCTAAGAAGCTATATGTCTTAAGGGTAATTAAATTATGATTTTGTGACTTTTCAATATGGATTATCAAACTTGATGGCTTTAGAGGCTGCAGTAGATCCTCGGAAAGCCACAGCTAATATTTCACTGTTTTCCCACCTAGAGACCTACCTATTTCAAAAAAGAGAAAATATGCTTTTCTACTTCAATTGTTGAATAGCCTCCTCATATGTTTTATTTGTAAAACAAAACATACACATTGTGAAAATGACAAAAACTGCACAGTGTGAAAAGAAACCATCTAGCTTGCATAGGCACATATTTTTACATATTTGTTTCTAAATGTACAAACAGGATCTGCTCTACAAAATGCTCCAGGATAGTATTTGTTTCAAATTTATGTAATCAGCCATGCTGCAAGATGGTATTCAAAGAAAAGCTCAGAGATGTGTTATCCTGGTCTCATCTCTGACATTCCCCTCCTCCCCCGCCCCATAAATAACAGAGATGAAAATATACTTATTGTCAAATGATACACTAAAATATGGAAATGTCTTTATGTTTAAAAAACATAGTCATATCTAAAACAGGAGCTCCAGCCAGGAGAGAATCTTTGCGTGAGGGGAGAATTCAGTTAAAGATCAGGGCTTTCTGCTGGCTGTTTTTTAGATCTTAAAATTTATAAGTAGATTTCCAGATGTTATACTATCAAACTATAACTTGAGTTCAGTTCACTAAAATTTCGTTGTTGATCAGGACTCTCAGTTGAATTTCCAAATTATCTCTCTCTTACCTATTCATTGTAATGGCCTTTTGGCAGGCTGAGTCTTGCACTTGCCGTTTTATTGACAGACATCATCCTTTAACACAAGATTATTTGAACCCTGAACCAGCACATGCAAAACAAGGCATGTGCCTTTCTGGAAAACCAGGGCTCGCCAAAAGAACGGCTGGCATAGTCTCCCAATCGCAATCAAACCCAAGAATCTTTTAATTATGAAACAGATATGTTGAAAAGAAAAAAAAAAGAAAATTTAAAATACTCTGGAAAACTGGATCATTACTGGACTCTAATTCTTTCAGTTTATTGCAAAGGGTTCCAGCAATGCTTACTCGAAACATAAATGTGTCTCTTAAATATGATTTAGAGTTTACAAAAGATAGAGATTATTCCAAAATAATAAAACTATGGCCTGGCTGAGGAAGACTGAATCATCTTTTATTAGGAACCTTTATTTTTTCCCGAGTTATTAAGGTTGTTACATAAGGGCACAACTAGCACATTTGCTGGCCCTGATCTCAGATAAGATCAAACACCACATATAGCAAGATAGATGGTATGTACTGATAGAACAAATTATCCTGCAGTGAATTTATAGCTAGGGTGGGAATGCACTGCCTTGCTACCTGTGCTGACCAATTTTTTGGCAGACATAACCACAGTTTTAATAGGCTTCCTGCTCGAGTTTTGGAAAAACCTTATTGCCAGTATAGCTACTGGAAGAAATTACAAAGATTTCTTAAAATCAAAGGCCAAGGTAATGTGGAGGATCTTTCAGAAAGACTAATTGATAAAACTACAAAAGGCAGAAACTAATTATGAGAATAAATATACTAACCACCCAAATTTCTTTTAAGTCAATTTCAATGTTTATGAGAATTTGGGTCTATTCTTGTGTGCCTTCTGACTACATCCTATTTCCCAAATTCTATTAAAAAGTAGTGTAATTATTCATACTTTAGAGAACTTTTTCATTCTGGCTTAGCTTACACAATTTCCTAGGAATTAACTTCATGAAGCAGGAATGTAAATTTTATTTGCTCTTTATAAACTTGTATTTGGGAAGAGAATAAAGCAAATTTTAACTGAATTAGAAAAAAAGCAGATGATAATAATTCTATGGGAAAATAGGTAAATAAGCAGCACTCCAAACTAGAGATTGGCAAACTACAGGCACAGCCTATTGCATTCAGCCCTTGAGCAGAGAGAATGCACCAGAGACTATGTGGCCCATAAACCCTAAAATATTTGCTATCTATTCCTTTATAGACAGAATTTGTCAACTCTTGTTCTAAAACAAAGGACATCCTGCTGTACCTTTTCATTATTTCTTACCTATACTTTGTTATTGCAAAGAGGAATGACAAAACTGGAAATCAAGAAAACTAAGAATAATTTTCAAAAGTTAACAGTAGTATGTTACTTATTAGTATACATACTGTAGGATTCCATCAGTGTGAAGTTCAAAAACAAGCAAAACTAAGCTATCATGATAGAAATCAAATCACTGGTGACCTCTGGAGATCACTGACAAGGAAGTTGCATGAGTGAACTTCTTGGAGTGATGAAAATGTCCTATATCTTTACTATGGTAGTGGTTACAAAATGGTATATACAGACATAAGATTTCATTGAATTGTTCAGTTGAAATATGCAATTTACTGTCAATAAGTTATAATAAAAATGTAAATCAATCGAGAAAAACATAGATATGTTTGTACTATCTACATATCTGCACATTTTGTAGCATAACATAAAGAAGAAAAAAAATCAGATGATCTACAAAGTAACATCATTTAGACAAACAACAGATTTATCAACAACAATGGAGGCAAAAATACAATGGAATACAATCTTTAAAATGCCAAGAGAAAATAAGTATCAGCCTAAAATTCTCTAACTGGCTACACTGTCATTCAAAAATAAAAGTAAAGTAAAATAATTGGTAGGAAACAGATTAAGAAAGTTTTTCACAATGAGACCCTCAATGAGGTCTATACTACTAAAGAATTACTAAAGAATGTGAACTACTAAAGAATGTGCTTCGGGAAGAAGACAGTGGAATCTAAAAGGAAGAAATGGAATGCACAATGTGATACAGAACAAGGAGATAGACAAATACGGGGATAGATATAAATAGGCATTTACTGTAAAGAAAAAGTTAACTCTAATACAAATTATTAATTTAGGAGTGTTCGAAAAACAAGGTAGACTTGAAATGCTGAACAAAATTCATTGTGCTATATACCTAATTTTTGTACATTTTACTGCACATAGACTGCGTTCACTTTTTAAAATATTACTAGAATAACAATCATCCTATTCCATCATTGTTAACACAAAGATAACGATCATCATCGTTTTAATTGCCTCCTATTCACTCCATTGGTGATGGAGAGTTTCCTGCTGTAGGGCTGTGGAAGTGGCTGAAACTATACTTGACACTGGACAGATAAAATCAATAGGAGTTTATTGGTCACATATACTCACAGCCTGGGGGAGGAGTATACACCTCCCCAATGTAGGGAGGCACAGGGGCATACTCTGGAATGCAGTGAACATGTAGGGGCTGTGAAAGTCAAGTATTGTAGTATCAAGAGTTTGAGGTACTCCCTGGTCTACGGGAGGGTGTGATTGACTGAATCATTCTGTAGATTGGCAGGGAACCAAAACTCACTACTCAGGGCTAAGCAGGAACTGCATCTGGTCCTTTTGATAAAGAGGGTCATTTGGCTAGGGGAGGTTAGCAGTGAGAACACAGTGGACAGCAGAACTTGAAGTTAGGCCATTTGAATTCCTCCTGCTTCCTCCCAATATTATGCAGCACATAATATTGGGCCTTAATCATAGGCCTTACAACATAATTATTACCTTGCCCAAGAACTGAATTAAAGCCTGGAAGTGTTAATGTCCAAGCTTTTGCACCCTTTGGGGGAGTTATGAAGGAGTGTATCACTCAGTATGCCTAATTCTTATTTCTAGTAGTCTTAGAGAATACAATTTTAATAAAAGAAGGTAGAAAAGAAAAAACATTGTAATGCATAATGGTAGTTATATTGTTGTAGAGCATTAGAAAAACATGGTATAGTTGTTAATTGTTCAAGAAGTGTATGTGTGTGTGCCTGTGTGCATCTGAGAAAAATGGTCCACACTCAGTAGACTTTGATCTGTCTCCAACCATTGAGAAGACCCCAAGAGAAACTGCACTGTGTATACCAAAGCCCCAAATAGACTCTGCCACTTATTATCAATATCTCAGACTTAGAGGAGTGTATTGATGTAGAAAGACAGAGAAATCCTGAAAAATTAAATTCTTCAGGTGGAGGTTTCCAAAAAGGTGAATAGAAAATCCTGTTATGTACATCTAAAGAAGGTGAGCAAGAAAGGGAAGATGTAGATCTCAGGTTAAGTAAGGAAGTTTATGAACTATTATGTTATAGAAGCATGCTTTCAGTTAAAGGGGCAGAGCCCTGCTTATTAATATTCCACTCCCATTTCGCTCCTCTTCCATATACACTCATGTCTTAAAAGTTGTTCATGTTCAGTGTGAGAAAAAATATTTTTCAAACCCTAGAAAATGATATCCAAAGCATATTTTTGGTTTATGATGTTATTACCAGACTTTTCTGAAAAGTAGCATTTCTGATAGATTTTAATGAGTTCAAGTTTTTTTTTCCACCCCAAGGTGGGGAGGGGTATTTGTTTGTTAGAAAACTAGATTTTACCTATCCTGCTAATTATCCGGTTTTAATGAGCCAAATGATTTTTAACTAGACATTTCCTTTTTACCTTTAGCTAATAATATTGTCTGTTCACCTGTAGTTTCCTATAATATCCACCCAAAGAGAAGTCTAACCCATCTCTATTGCAGGCAAGTTAGTTTGAAATCAGAATTTGACATGTGCTCGCAATCAGTTCATCTGAGAAGCTGCTTTAAAAACAGGCAAGGATCTATATTTCATAATAAAACATATGGTAGAGTTTATTTCATGATTGCAACCATTTTCCAACAGTCAAATACAACTCTCTAATTAGAAAATGTAGCAGAGAGAATTGGTGAAGTAGGAGAGAATACATGGTGAAACCTACAACTGCTGAAGATTAGGGAAACTTGCTCCTTGCAGATACGTGAAATAGCATTTAAATTTCAGCCTGTCCATTTCTAAGCACATGCAGAAAAATCCTGTATCCAATTTCGTGATAAAGAATTTTCTAAAATCTTTTAGGATTTTAAATGTTTCACCTAGAACATGTTCTCTAGGAATGGAGTTCATCAGCTACAGTGGTTTCAACTGGAAGTAATTTGGCCCCTTGGGGACATATGGTGATGTCTGGAGACTGGGGTGTTTTTTGTTGTTGTTGCTTTGTTTTTTCACCTTAAGTTCTGGGACACGTGCAGAACATGCAGGTTTGTTACATAGGTATACATGTGTCATAGTGGTTTGCTGCACATATCAACCCATCATCCACATTAGGTATTTCTCCTCATGCTATCCCTTGCCTTGCCTCCCACCCTGTCGACAGGTTCCAGTGTGTGATGTTCCCCTCCCTGTGTCCGTATGTTCTCAGTGTTCAACTGCCACTTATGAGTGAGAACATGTGGTGGTTGGTCTTCTGTTCCTGTGTTAGTTTGCTGAGAATGATGGTTTCCAGCTTCATCCATGTCCCTGCAAAGGACATGAACTCAATCCTTTTTATGGTACATAGTTATTCCATGGATGTATATGTGCCACATTTTCTTTATCCAGTCTAACATTGATGAGCATTTGGATTGGTTCCAAGTCTTGCTATTGTGAATAGTGCTGCAATGAACATACATGTACATGTGTCTTTATAGTAGAATGATTTGTTATCCTTTGGGTATATACCCAGTAATGAGATTTTGGGTCAAATGGTATTTCTAGTTCTAGATCCTTGAGGAACTGCCACACTGTCTTCCACAAGGGTTGAACTAATTTACACTCCTAGCAACGTGTAAAAGCGTTCCTATTTCTCCACATCCTCTCCAGCATCTGTTGTTTCCTAACCTTTTAATGAAGGCCATCAGAAAAGCATAGTATGTGGCCCGAATAGCTCCATACCTCACGGCATGGTCCCTCACTGCTTCCCTTGGCTAGGGGAGGGAGTTCCCCGACCCCTTCCGCTTCCCTGGTGAGGTGACATCCCACCCTGCTTCAGCTTCCCCTCTGTGGGCTGCACCCACTGTCTAACCAGTCCCAGGAGATGAACTGGGTACCTCAGTTGGAAATGCAGAAATCACCCTCCTTCTGCATTGATCTCACTGGGAGCTGCAGAATGGAGGTGTTTCTATTCAGCCATCTTTCCTGGGAATCTTTTTTTTTTTTTTTTTTTTTAATGGTCAAGACTTGAGGACAGGAGTTGCTACTGATATCCAGTTGGTCAGTCTAGCCAGGAATGCTCCTAAATATTTTGCATTGTATGAGACGGCCTCCCACAGCAAAGAATTATTCAGCCCCAAGTGCTGACAATAGTGGTAAGGTTGAGAAACCCTGAGCTGAGATATCAGGGGTCATACTTCATGATGACAGAGTCAGGGCTCATCTGGTTAAGTGTGTGATGTGGGTTAGAGTCCCTAGGAGGAGCAAATGAAGCCAAGAAGAACTAACTGGTATTTTTTTTTCCCAAGACTTCACCAAGAAAACCCTTATCAAAATGATGTTATCCTAACTCAGACTGAATTTTAGAAGAAATAATAAAAGGTCAAATGGCAAACAATCTCTGAAGGAGTTAACAGGATCCAAAGAGTTAATTTGAATAGGAATAGAAGTGAGTATAATTATGGTTGAAGCAGAGAGAGAGAAAAAAGAGAGGCTCTAGCAGTTAATATCCAACAGAGAAGAGTTAGCTTGGTTAAGACTCTGGTTATGGCTGCCTGGGAAAAGGGCCTCTCTGGGAGGAAACCAGTGAACGATTTCATGATAAGTGTCAAGTTAAGGCAGTATTCTCATAGAGGAGCTATGAGTAGAAGCCAGGGAATCAGATTATTGGGGAAGTTGGGGTACAGACACATCAAGATAACCAGCTGAGTGAAAAAAAAAAAAAATACAACTAGAAGTAAAGCCAGGATAAGCAGAAAATCACATAGGAGAGACAGGAATTGAGTGGTAAACTTGGCAGCAGGTTTGAGAATCCCAGGAGTAAACACTCTATGGATAAGTCTGTGGGCAGAGCCACATTATGAAGCCTGTGCCCAGGGCCCTCAGTCACACTCTTCTGGCTCATCATACCCAGTCTAATTTTATCCCAATGAAAACTAAAAGATGTCATTTGACATTTCCTTGGATGTCCTTGTGTAAGGTGTAATGAACCCAGACAGAAATAAACCTTGTTAAGGCTCAATTCTCAATGGAGGCAGCTACCTGCTGCATTCATTCTAGACCCCAGAATCTTGATGTAAAACTTTAGAGGGTCCAGATAGTGAAGACACTTTTCTAAAATAGTATCTTGAGAGCTATTTTATTCAGATAGTTATTAAGGCAACAAGAAGATTGATTGAAAATGGGTGAACTCTATAGAATGTTATGCTTTAACAATTTTACTACCAGAATCATCTTGATACCCTTGCAACAAAGAGGAAAAACTCCAAGAAAGTTTAGTAAAACAACCTTGCCTTAGTAAACAAGAAAAATAAACAGGATCATAGAAATTGTGAATATAACACACCTTGAACAAATAAATAGTAATAATGAACTGAACCGGTGAAATTGGCATCATGTCATGCAAATTATCTTCCCACCTGCAAGGTCAATGTTTTTTATTTTATTTTATACATGATGACACTTAGCTATAAATTTTATAAGTGGGCCCTAAAGCAGCAAAATATGTAGAAGCAGTACTTTATGTATAGTGTTTTGGGTTTTGTGTGTGTGTGTTTTTGGTCAGTAGAAGAACTACAGATGGAGTTCAGATTTTTAAAAAGCATAGTCATTTTGCTGTCACAGTGAGAGAATTGGGCAGTGGCATTAAATTTCCACTTCAGTACTGAAAAACACACTTACCAAATAGATGCCAGCTTAATACAGGCAGTGAACACATTTCCTGATCTCGGATGACAAAGTGATCCTATTAATGTAGATGTGTTCAGTGGAGGGTACTGGGGGTAATCCATACACGATATCTATGGGCCAAAACCAGATTTATATAGACTTTTTTCAGTTAAAGACTAAGGAAAAACAGAATATATAGGACATGAAAATTTGAACCAGACATGGAAAAGAGACTTCTGAAGACTCAATATTTCTGAAAATTGTTAAGTACAAGAATAAAGATAAAGTAGAAGATGACTTATTAATCAACATAAGCTGTATTATATGAGGCAACAAACAATCCTTAAATATTAGTGGCTTACAACAAATAAGTGTAGTTCTTGCTTAAACTCTGTATCTGTCATAAGGAAGCTTTATGGCTCTGCTTATCTTGGTCTCTGAGGGACTCAGGCTGATGGAACTTTGTTTTCTCCTTCTGTGACTGTCACATCAGAAGAAGAGAGCATGGAAAACTAAGCACTGACTCTTAGAGTTTCTACTCAGAAATAACTTGCATCACTTTTATGCACATTACATTTGCTTAAGCATTACAGAGCCAGGCCTGAGGTTGAGTAGATAGAGAACAATCTTACTTTGTGCTCAAAGTGAGAGAACAAAATTCTGTGAAACTCTATTTTCTAACAGCTAGCATAGTCAACTCTTCTGGTCACAAATATATCACTGACTTTTTCTTCTGCCAGCAAATTATACTTACTCCCTTCCCAAGTTCTATCCAATCACAACACTGAGCTGAACTTCTATATGTGGTTCCTCGTGGTCTACAAACCTATGAAGCAAAATGACAAGTTATCTGTCTCCCATGCTGCTGATATGCAACTTCAGAAAAGAATCAGGTTATTGAAATTCAGAAAGGAAAGAAAGAGTTCTATATTCACTGATTTAAAGCAATTCTGAAATCCCATTAGATAGTTATTGCAAGGATATTCTACCCTGGAGGTGGGAAATGTTCTATCATGAGTGCTTGATTTACCTGCTGGAATTGTCTGTTCTGTCCTACCTTCACTGATGTCATTCATTGTATCTTTTTTTTTTTTTTTTTTTTGCGATGGAGTCTCACTCTGTTGCCAGACTGGAGTGCAATGGTGCAATCTTGGCTCACTGCAACCTCCAACTCCTGGGTTCAAGCAATTCCCCTGCCTCAGCCTCCCGAGTACCTGGGACTACAGGCACGCACCACCACACCCAGCTAATTTTTTGTATTTTAGTAGAGACAGGATTTCACCATGTTGGCCAGATGGTCTCGATCTCCTGATCTTGTGATCTGCCTGCCTTGGCCTCCCAAAGTGCTGGGATTACAGGTGTGAGCAACTGCGCCCAGCCCATTCATTTTATCTTAGCCTTGGCCACATTTGGAGAGGTTTTGGAAGCTCCTCCTTCAAGTCTTGCCAGCTTTCTCAGCCTGCTTCCTGGATGTAGAGTTGTGGGGGCCTGAAGGGCAACTGAACAAGAAATATGCAGGAACTATCATCATCTCTCTAAATCTAGATCTATTTATATAGATCATCAATAAAATTGTGATCTTCTGTATGAAAGAAAAGACTACATTCACTAATGTGAATAAAGCAACAACCACAAAAACATATTGGAACATTTAATGGAAAATGTAGAGATATCAAGGCCATATAATATTTCTCACAAATCAGTAAAAAGAACAACAATGAAAGGCAATGAAAAGTGAGCAAAAGATAAAAACAGACAGTTGAGCATAAAGGAATCTAAACTAAGTAAACATCTCAACTTTGCTGGTAACCAGAAAAAAGAAAAACCACTATTAATATCACTTCTGTCTTTTATATTGGCAAGAATAGCAAAGGTTACAAAACACAAGGAAGTGAATACTTTGATGCACTGTTGATTTGAGTGGAAGTGTTTAACATTTCTTCAAAAGCAATTTGGCAATATTAATACAAAATTAACATGAATGTATCCTTTGGTAACAAACCAGAGAAATAACTATTCATGAAATTTTTTTATCTGTATCATTATATCTCTCTATATTTTTCCCTCTCTATATGCACTACAGTTTTGTTTGTGATAGTACACTTGATCTTAGCCAAAAGGCCGAGAAGCGATTGTTTGTGATAGTAAAACAATGGTAGTTAATTACTTCATCAGTAAGTGAAGTTATAAAATAAATTAAGGTATACCCATTATATAAAACACTTGGAAATTCTGGGGGACAATTTTTAAAAATAAATAAGTATGCCATGGAAAGATTCCCAAGACATATTGTTCAGCAAAAATTAAAAGGTGTAATGATTTATTTAGAAATTGAAATTTTAATACAAAAATATCTGTTCATGTATACCAATATATAGTAAAGGAAATAGTAGTACACATTCTGAATTCCTGACAGAAGATACTATAGGAAGGGCAG
Organism: Rhinopithecus bieti; assembly: GCF_001698545.2. Classification (NCBI taxonomy): domain Eukaryota; kingdom Metazoa; phylum Chordata; class Mammalia; order Primates; family Cercopithecidae; genus Rhinopithecus; species Rhinopithecus bieti. The sequence continues at coordinate 1,427,494 of NW_016804208.1, read as the reverse complement.
TTAGAATTAAAAGTAGGGGAATGATTAAGGAGATTTTTCTAATTTTACCTCGTTGACTATATTTAGATGCTTTATAATACAATTAAAAATGAATTGATGAGACTTGGACTTCTATCCAAGATGGAATTTCAGCAAATGGAGTTACATTCCAGCCTAAAACAAAAATGGAAAAAATATCTGAAACAATAGTTTCAGTATGCTGGACTTGAGACAATGAATGATAGTGATGCCTGGGAGATGCCCAAGTGAGGGGAGCACTACAACTATCCCAGATCCCTGCCTTGGCAGGTTTTCCAGTCCATGTTGAAGGGGGGCAGGTGGAGCCTAGCAGAATCCCTGAGTTGAGAAGACAGAAGTGAGAGTCTAAACAGACCATGTGGTTTGAGTTTGTGGAATAGAGTACTGGAGAACAGAGAGGTACGCAGAGACAGAACTCCAGACATGGGATTAGGGGCCTCTTTAAGTATTCAGCTGAGCACTAGTAAGTGCAAGCATTGAGAAAATTACAATAGGTGAGGGAAAAAACCACCTAAAAGATGAACAGTAGGCCGGGCGCAGTGGCTCACGCCTGTAATCCCAGCACTTTGGGAGGCCGAGGCAGGTGGATCACGAGGTCAGGAGATGGAGACCATCCTGTCTAACACGGTGAAACCCCGTCTCTACTAAGAATACAAAAAATTAGCCGGGCGTGGTGGCGGGCGCCTGTAGTCCCAGCTACTCAGGAGGCTGAGGCCTGAGAATGGCATGAACCCACGAGGCGGAGCTTGCAGTGAGCCAAGATCATGCCACTGCACTCCAGCCTGGGTGACACAGTGAAACTCTGTCTCAAAAAAAAAAAAAAAAACCAAAACAAAAACAGTAATAGTACCCAGTGTTCACACAGGACTGAAATAGTGCATGTTCTCACCAAACACAGTGGAAAAGCTCAAGACTCCTGGGGCACTAGGTAGAGCACACATAAGAATCTTGCCTCGGTGGTGGGAATCATCACCCCTACACTGAACACTACTCTGGCTCCTCCCAACATATCTGAAAAGGAAGATCCAAAAGGATAAAATTGTTTTTAAGTAACCTCGTCCCGAGAACAAAACTCAAGAATATTTATGAGAACACAAACATATCCCGTATCCCAAAAGGTAAAATTCACTAAATCTGACATTTAATCAAAATCAAACATTATCAGACAAGCAAAGAAACAATAAAATACAACCCACAGTGAGGAGAAATACCAAATTCAACACAGAACTGACAGATGTTAAAACAAAGACATTAAAACAGTAATTGTAACTATTCCATATGTTCAAAACCTTGAGCAGAAACATGGAAATATAACAAAAGAGCCAACAATTTGTGATTTTAAAAATACACTGAGGCTGGGCCCAGTGGCTCACGCCTGTAATCGCAGCAGTTTGGGAGGCTGAGGTGGGCGGATCACTTGAGGTCAGGAGTTCAAGACCAGCCTGGCCAACATGGTGAAACCCTGTGCCTACTAAAAATACAAAAATTAGCCAGACATGGTGGCCGACAGCTGTAGTCCCAGCTACTCAGGAGGCCGAGGCAGAAGAGTCACTTGAACCCGGCTGCAGAGGTTGTAGTGTGCGAGATTGAGCCACTGCACTCTGGCCTGGGCAACAGAGCAAGACTGTCTCAAAAAACAAAAAAAAAATACGCTTGAAGGAATCAATGAACTTGGAGACATAAAATATGAACTACCAAAAAGGATCACAGAGAAAAAAAATAATGAAACATCCACGAGTTAAGTGAAAGCTAAGTAAGTGTTCTATTATATGTGAAAGTGGCATCCCTGAAAGGGGGAGGGTTAATGAATATAAATTCTGTTTAAAGAGCAGACAGGAAAAATGAAACAGAAAAGACGGGGCAAATAGGAAAGATGTAACAAGAAGATACAGCTAACTCTAAAGCTATCAATAGTCACATTAAATTTAAATGGTCTAAATATCCTCATCAAAAGATAGAAATGGTGTGGTTAGACACAAAAGCAAGACCACATTTTACCTGAGGACAATAAATGCATTTTAAAATAGAGATAAAGGCCAGATGCAGGGCTCATGCCTGTCATCCTAGTGTTTTGGGAGGCTGAGGCTGGCAGATAACTTGAGTCCGGGAGTTTGAGACCAGCCTGGGCAACACAGTGAAACCCTGTCTCTGCAAAAAAGAAAATACAAAAATTAGCTGGGCATGGTGGCACGGCCCATGGTCCCAAATACTTGGGAAGCTGAGGTGGGAGGATCACTTGAGCCAGGGAGACCACGCTTGCAGTGAGTCGAGATTGTGCCACTGCATATCCAGCCTGGGCAACAGAGCAAGACTCTGTCTCAAAATAAAATAAAATAGGTTAAAAGTAAAAGAATGGAGAAAGATAAGTTATGCTAATAGTACTACTATGCAAACACTAATTAAAACAAAGTTAGAGTAGCTATATTAATATCACACAAAGCAGATTTCAGAACAAAAACTATTTTGACGGAAAAAGAAGGCAATTCACAGTAACAAAAGGCACAATTCATCAAGAAGGCATAGTAATCCTAAAATTTTATTCACTTCATAATATAGCTTCAAAATGCATGAAATAAAGAATGATAAAATTGCTTAGAGAGATAGGCAAGTACACAATTATAGTCAAAGATTTCAATATCCCTCACAATAACTGACAGAAGAAGTACACAGAATTCAGTAAGGGTACTGAAGTTCTGGACAGTACACTTAACCAACTTGACCATTGACAATCAAAGAACACTCCACCCAACAGTAGCAGAACATGCATTCTTTTAAAGTGCACACAAAACTTCTCACCAACGTAAACCATATTTTGTGACATAAAACAAGGGTCAATAAATTTCAAATGATTCAAGTCACACCAAATAGTTCACTAAGCGCAATGGAATTAAGTTAGAAATCAAAACAGGTATCTGGAAAACCCCCAAATACATGAAAACAAAATAAATTGATATACTACATATATAATTAAGATTATGGGAAATAATAAAAAGAGATACAACTATCAGAGCATTATTTAATACTGCTCAAACATAAGACTAAAGAATAGAATAAACATCATAGAAAATTAAATGATAAAACTATTTTCTAACTTTTAAAGAATGCTGAGAAAAAGGAAAATTAGCAGAAATAATGACAGATAATGTAGCATGTGAATGACTGAGAGCTAAGTTTCAACTTTAAGTATTTCTGGAAAAACAAAACTAGCAGAAATCTAGAAATATGCTTTAATATTAAAAGAAAGCAATCTCTTGAGTGGAAAAATATATCAGGATTTTAAAGAAAATATTTGTCCAGAAATTTGCCAGTCTACTAATTATGCTGTAAAAAGCCATGGTATCTATATATTAAAACCACTTCAAATGAAGTAATAGAGGTGTGAAATGAAGGCATCACTTCAAATTACTTTATGATAGAAGATAGTATATACAGGTCCAGATCACCTCCTCCATGTATAGTAGAAAGGTTGTTTTTGGGAAACTTGTGTTACTACCTCTCAAATATGGAGCATGTCCAGATGGAAAATAATTTATCCCTTAAGCTGTGAGTTAAAACCTATGTAATGAAATCTGAATGTTGTAATGTTATATAAGGTTGTTTTGAGCAGAGGATAAGAGGGTAATAGGAAAACCACTTTTGACTAGTCTGTGGTTCTCTTGGAGTATTTCAAAATTAATCTCACTTTTAAATGAAAAGAATTAAACTTTAGTCTGACCTAGAGACAACAGTCACCTACAAGATTTTAGAAATTGTACAATGCAAATGGCAGAATGGTGGAGGGATTGCAAGTTGCTAGAGCAGTGATTTTTAATTGGGGTGATTTTGTCCCCCAGGGGACATTTGGCAATGTCTAGAGACATTTTTGGCTATTACAATTGAGGGACAGGGGTATTATTGCTATCCAGAGGTCAAAACCAGGGATGCTGCAAAATATACTATAACACAAAAGACTCTCTCCTCACAACAAAGAATTATACAGCCTCAAATGTCAATCTTGTTACTGTTGAGAAACCCTGTGCTAGGTATTTCGTTTGAAATAGAACACAGTTAAAAGATAATTCTGATAAAAACAAATTTTATCAATTATTTGTATAGTTTCAAATAAGTATGTTTTATAATCGAACATATCTATCTATATCATCTACCAGAGAACTGGGAGCAGGGAATAAAAGTAAACAGCAAAAGTATAAATGTGAAAAGCATGAAAGTAAAAGAAAAGGTAAGAATAAACATATTAGTTAAGAACAAAAGATCATTATGAAACAGGTAAATGTATTAAATAACAAGAAGCTAGATTTAAAAAGACTTGTAAAATATACGAAATACCAGCAGGGGCCGGGCTGCTGGTGGCTCACGCCTGTAATCCTTGCACTTTGGGAGGCAGAGGCGGGAGGGTCACGAGGTCAGCAGATCAAGACCATCCTGGCTAACACAGCGAAACCACATCTCTACTAAAAATACGAAAAAAAATTAGCCGGGCGTGGTAGCAGGTGCCTATAGTCCCAGCTGCTCGGGAGGCTGAGGCAGGAGAATGGCGTGAACCTGGGAGGCGGAGCTTCCAGCCTGGGCGATAGGGCGAGGCTCCATCTCAAAGAAAAAAAAAAAGAAAGAAATACTAGCAGTCTCATAATATTTTTTAGGTGAAAGTAGAAAATTAGAAAGAAATAAAACACGAACGACGTTAGGAATAAAAGAAGAGTGTAAGGTCACAGATACAGAAGAAATTAAAATTTGTAAGTGAATGTTACATAAAAATCTAACAATTACATCAGATAAAATTTTATAACACACAATAATATATATTTTATGAATGCATGTATAGGTAGTCAAATATAAAACAATGTTATCCACAACTTCAGAATAGTCATTTCTAGGGTTATTTCCAGGAAACAAGAGAGGGGAAGGATGAAGTTGGGGCTTTCATTGCATGTAAAGTATTTTATTTTTATTTTTAAAAATAGGCTCCGAAGCAAATTTGATAAATGTTAACAGCTGTTAAATCTGGGTGGTCAGTATTTGGGTGTCTGTTATCTCCTGGTCTGACCTTTTCAGAAACATGTGAAATGTTTCATAATTCAAAATAGAGGGAAATAATAGTAAAATAGTTCTTGTCATAGAGTTTTGGCCAAGTTCTTTTAAGTAGCTAAATAAATTTAGTGATTTTTTTCCCAGGCTTATTTTCCTAGTCAAATAATTCAAATGGATTAATCAGTGATGATTTCCACTTTTGAAAGTATATTTCCTCTGATTTTACTTTGTTGTAGGGGTAGGCTAAGCATTTTCTGGGAACACTCATGTACAATAAATATCATATATCTGAATTCTGATTCCCACACAGGATAGTTGAGGTATCCCATTGCGATCATAGTAAGACAACGAAACCCAAAGGCATGAGCTGAACTCCTAATTCATAGCAGTTACCACTGGGGCTGTGTCTCCTCTGATGAGCTGATGTTTCCACCAATTCTACCCCCCACCATCTTTTAGGCATGGTACCATGTGTGGAACTGGAGTTTTCTGACTCCTGTTCTCCAACCCCAGGTCTGTCTAATACATGAAATGTTCACTACTGTTCCCAACACCTCGTGGTTCAACAGTTAACCTACTTCTGTATCCTGCAGCCAGGTTCCTTCTCTTCCCTTCTCATTTGGGAGTCCTGTCTGCTGTTTGTAGAAACCATCGAACTCCTCTTCCTTCTCTTAGTGTTGGGGAACTTTTGCCAGTCTCGGGCAGACCACTGTTTTTCCCCTTTTTCTTCCTTCAATTTTCATCTCCTTTCTCTTGGGGACCACTCAGTTCAACCCACACCAAATGAGCCTACGTTCTCCTCAAACATAAGTTTGGGTCAGCGCATAGTTTGAGTTCAACTTTCATTTTTAGTTCTGACTTGCAAAAACTGTTAATAACTCACTGGGACAAAATGCTGAGAACTGAAAAGACCAAAACTTGACTCCCTTCTTGTTATACCTAACAGAAAGAAACAGCATTGCTTATACTAGCCCTCTATAGTAGCTTGAACAAAATTCTCAATTGATAATTCTACCATATTTGCACAAATATTGCATGATTCCACACTTTCATATAGTTTCTGTCAACTGTCCAGATATAAAATCAAATGCTCTTCCAGGAGAGAGTCCTGTAATACAGTTGCACATTTGGTTGAGAAGAGCTCTCCTTACCCTTCAATTTCTTCACAATACCTGGATTGCTGCCAGGACACCAATATACAAATAATCTACCTTCAGTTTGCCAGTTCATCATAGCACACCTTATGCTTTTAGCATTATTTGCTGTCTCACCTCTGACTTGTCTCTGTTAAAAGACAATATTAGAGTGAGAAACTTCCTAAGGTCTTCCTATGGAATGAGTGAAGCAAAGAATTAATTGAATCTCTCTGCTATCTCCTTTCTCATTTCCTTGACAGCCCTTTTGCCCTGTATCCATCTCACTGTTTTTCTTTGGCTGGGTCCCTTCCTCTAATTTATTTAAAGAACTGCATATTATGGGCTGTGCTGTTGCTTGCAGTGACTCTTAAAATTATTTTGTATCTCTTTACCTTTGAGTTTACATCTGATCCGTCCATGTTGCCTGGGTTTCCCTATTGCTTCACTTGGATAAACATTTTGCTTTTATTATTATTATTACACTTTAAATTCTGGGATGGATGTGCAGAGCGTGCAGATTTGTTACATAGATATACACGTGCCATGGTGGTTTGCTACACCCATCAACCCATCATCTACACTACGTATTTCTCCTAATGCTATCCCTCCCCTAGTCCCCCACACACCAACAGGCCCCCGTGTGTGACGTTCCACTCCCTGTGTCCATGTGTTCTCATTGTTCAACTCCCACTTATGAGTGAGAACATGTGGTGTTTGGTTTTCTGTTCCTGTGTTAGCTTGCTGAGAATGATGGTTTAAGTCCTTTGTTTTTATGGCTGCATAGTATTCCATGGTGTATATGTGCCACATTTTCTTTATCCACTCTATCACTGATGGGCATTTCGGTTGGTTCCAAGTCTTTGATACTGTGAATAGTGCTGCAATAAACATACATGTGTATGTGTCTTAATAGTAGAATGATTTATAATCCCTTGGGTATAGACCCAATGATGGGATTGCTGGGTCAAATGGTAATTCTAGTTCTAGATCCTTGNTATTCCATGGTGTATATGTGCCACATTTTCTTTATCCACTCTATCACTGATGGGCATTTCGGTTGGTTCCAAGTCTTTGATACTGTGAATAGTGCTGCAATAAACATACATGTGTATGTGTCTTAATAGTAGAATGATTTATAATCCCTTGGGTATAGACCCAATGATGGGATTGCTGGGTCAAATGGTAATTCTAGTTCTAGATCCTTGAGGAATTGCCACACTGTCTTCCACAATGGTTGAACTAATTTACACTCCCATCAACAATGTAAAAGCGTTCCTACTTCTCCACATCCTCTCCAGCATCTCTTGTTTCCTGACTTTTTAATGATCGCCATTCTAACTGGTGTTAGATGGTATCTCATTGTGGTTTTGATTTACATTTCTCTAATGACCGGTGATGATGAACATTTTTTCATATGTTTGTTGACTGCATAAATGTCTTCTTTTGAGAAGTGTCAGTTCATATCCTTAGCCCAATTTTTGATGGGGTTGTGTTTTTCTTGTAAATGTGTTTAAGTTCCTTGTAGATTCTGGATATTAGCCCTTTGTCAGATGACTAGATTGCAAAAATTTTCTCCCATTCTGTAGGTTGCCTATTCATGCTGATGATAGTTTCTTTTGCTGTGTAGAAGCTCTTTAGTTTAATTAGATCCCATTTGTCAATTCTGGCTTTTGTTGCCATTGTTTTTGGTGTTTTAGCCATGAAGTCTATGCCTATGCCTATGTCCTGAATGGCATTGCGTAGGTTTTCTTCTAGGGTTTTTATGGTTTTAGGTCTTATATTTACGTCTTTAATCCATCTTGAGTTAATTTTTGTATAAGGGGTTTTGTATAAGGAAGGGGTTCAATCAACATCCTAACATTACTGGAGAAGTGAGAGCAGACAAATTCAAAAGCTAGTGGAAGACAAGAAATAACTAAGATCAGAGCAGAACTGAAGGAGATAGAGACATGAAAACTCCTTATGAAAAATCAATGAATCCAGGAGCTGGTTGGTTTTTTGAAAAGATTAACAAAATAGACCACTAGCTGGACTAATGAATAAAAGAGAGAAGAATCAAATAGACACAATAAAAAAGATAAAGGAGAGTTCACCACTGATCCCACAGAAATGCAAACTACCATCTGAGAATACTATAAACACCTCTACACAAATAAACTAGAAAATCTAGAAGAAATGAATAAATTTCTGGACACTTACACCCTCCCAAGACTAAACCAGGAAGAAGTTGAATCCCTTGAATAGACCAATGACAAGATCTGAAATTGAGGCAGTAATTAATAGCCTACCAACCAAAAAAACCCCAGGACCAGACCAATTCACAGCCGAATTCTACCAGAGGTACAAAGAGGAACTGGTACCATTCCTTCTGAAACTATTCCAAACAATGGGAAAAGAGGGACTACTCCTTAACTCATTTTATGAGGCCGGCATCATCCAGATACCAAAACCCAGCAGAGACACAACAAAAAAAGAACATTTCAGGCCAGTACTGCTGATGAACATTGATGCAAAAATCCTCAATAAAATACTGGCAAACCGAATCCAGCAGCACATCAAAAAGCTTATCCACCACGATCAAGTCAGCTGCATCCCTGGGATGCAAGGCTGGTTCAACATATGCAAATGAATAAATGTAATCCATCACATAAACAGAACCAATGACAAAAACCTCATGATTATCTCAATAGATACAGAAAAGGTCTTTGGTGAAATTCAATACCCCTTCATGCTAAAAACTGAACAAACTAGGTGTTGATGGAACATATCTCAAAATAAGAGCTATTTATGACAAACTCACAGCCATTATACTGAATGGGCAATAGCTGGAAGCATTCCCTTTGAAAACCGGCACAAGACAAGGATACCCTCTCTCACCACTCCTATTCAACATAGTATTGGAAGTTCTGGTCAGGGCAATCAGGCAAGAGAAAGAAATAAAGTGTATTCACATAGAAAGGAAGTCAAATAGTCTCTGTTTGCAGATAACATGATTGTATATTTAGAAAACCCCATTGTCTCAGCCCAAAATCTCCTTAAGCTGATAAGCAACTTCAGCCAAATCTCAGAATATAAAATCAATGTGTAAAAATCACAAGCATTCCTATACAGCAATAATAGAAAAACAGCCAAATCATGAGTGAGCTCCCATTCACAGTTGCTACAAAGAGAGTAAAATACCTAGGAATACAACTTGCAAGGGATGTGAAAGTCCTCTTCAAGGAGAACTACAAACCACTGCTCAAGGAAATAAGAGAGGACACAAACAAATGGAAAAACATTTTATGGTCAGGATAGGAAGAATCAATATAGTGAAAATGGCCATACTGACCAAAGTAATGTATAGATTCAATGCTATTCCCATCATGCTACCATTGAATTTCTTCACAGAATTAGAAAAAACTAAAGTTTATATGGAACCAAAAAAGAGCCCGTATAGCCAAGACAATCCTAAGCAGAAAGAACAAAGAGGGAAGCATCATGCTACCTGACTCCAAACTATATTACAAGGCTACAGTAACCAAAACAGCATGGTACTGGTACCAAAACAGATATATAGACCAATGGAACAGAACAGAGACCTCAGAAATAACACTACACATCTATAGCCACCTGATCTTTGATGAACCAAACACACACAAGGAATGGGGAAAGGATTCCCTATTTAAATGGTGTTGGGAAAACTGGCTAGCCATATGCAGAATACTGAAACATTTTGCTTTTTAAAATGATGCTTTTCTCTAGAAAGATTTTTTGGATTTTGCCAGTAATGCCGGCGGAATTTTGTTTGAATGTCTGACTTTTAGCAATATGGTGTACATCTTTCTTGGTCTTCTAACTTCTGATAGGTATTTGTGGAGGTGTGTAGGCTTTCTATAGGTATTCTGTAGACACACACACGTATACTCTTTTGGTTTTTTCCAAATGCTTTTTTTGGTTCTTTTTATCTAAAATTCAGTAATCTAGCAGTTTTGTTTTGCTTTACTTTCTCTCTGAAATGTTGAAATTAATCCTTTTGTGATCATCATTAAAAACATATCTGAGCACTTCCTGAACAAACTCCTAGTTGATATACCAGTTCCTTATTGTACTACAAGCCAACCCCAAAATCAGTGGCTTAAAAAAAATAACAAGCCTTTATAACTGTTCATGAGATTAAGTGTCCACTGAGGAGTTATTCTGGTCTTGTTGAGCTTACCCACATCTCTGTGGTCAGTTGTATATTGAGTAGGCAGCTGTAGGTCAGCTGGCTATCAGCTGGTCAAGAATAGTTTCTGGAACTACTGAATTTCGTTACATGGTCTCTTAATCTTCCAGCAGGCTAGTCCTAGCTTAGCAAAATGGTAGTGACAGAGTTCCAACAGAGTATGGAAGCAGAATATGCTTCCTGAAATTTAGACTTAGAGCTGACACATCATTACGTCAGCCATATTCTGTTGGTCAAAACAAATCATAAGGCCAGCTCAGTTGCCATGGATAGAGAAAGAGACTCCAGTTCTTAAAGGGGGAGGTGTGAAGTCATGTTTTGGTTTTGGTTTTTGGTTTTTGGTTTTGAGACAGAGTCTCACTCTGTCACCCAGGCTAGAGTGGAGTGGTCCAATCTCAGCTCACTGCAACCTCTGCCTCCTGACTTTAAGCAATTCTTCTGCCTCAGCCTCCTGAGTAGCTGGGACTAAAGGTGTGCACCACCATGCCCAGCTAGCAAAGTCATGTTATAAGTGATGTAGGTGCAGGGAGAGGACTAACTGGGGCAATCTTTACACTCAATCTGCCTGCTGCAGTTGACTTCCATTAACTTTTTATTCAGAAAATGACAGTAAATGTAAAATATTTACTGACCACCTACCATGAGGAAAACACCGTATTAGTCATTGATAGGACTCTATTATCAAATTTAAATCTCATGAGAGGTTGAGGCAGGACGATCACAAGGTCAGGAGTTCAAGACCAGACTGACCAACATGGTGAAACCCTCTCTCTACTAAAAATACAAAAAAAATTATCCAGGCCTGGTGGTACGTGTCTTATAATCTCAGCTACTCAGGAGGCTGAAGCAGGAGAATCACTTGAACCTGGGAGGCGGAGGTTGCAGTGAGTCAGGATCACACCACTGCACTCCAGTCTGGGTGAAACTCTGTCTCAAAAAAAAAAAAAAAAAGAGTACCTCCCCTTATACCATCCCTTTCTATCTCCCCTAGCCTTGGTGACTGCTTTTCTACTCTGTTTCTACAAGACTTACTTTTTTCAATTCCACATATTAGTGAGATCACGTGGTATTTGTCTTTTTGTGCCTGGCTTATTTCACTGAGTGTGATGACCTCTAGTTCCATCCATGTTGTCTTGAATTACAAGATTTTCTTCTTTTTTAAGGCTCTTACTACGTTTTGTGTCTATACCACATTTTCTTTATCCATTTATTTGTTAACGGACATGTAGGTCCATTTTCTTGGCAATTGTGAATAATGCTGAAATGAACATAGGAGTGCAGCTATCTCTTCTACGTACTGATTTCAGTTCCTTTAGATGTATACCCAGAGGTGGGATTGTTGGATCATATGGTAATTCTATTTTTAGTTCTTGAGAAAACTTTATACTGTTTTTCGTAATGGCTATGCTCCACATTTTGCCAATTTCTCCACATCTTTGTCAATACACATTAACATTAGTTTTTGTTTGTTTGTTTGTTTGGTTGGTTCAGTAACCATTGTAATAGTTGTAAGCTGATATTCCATTATGGTTATAATTTGCATTTCTCTGATGTTTAAACATGTTAAGCATTTTTTTATGTACATGTTCACCATCATATGCCTTCTTTTGAAAAATGACTATTCAGATCCTTTACCTAATTTTTAATTAAGTTATTTGTTTTCTTGCTATTCAGCTATTTGAGATCCCTATAGATTTTAGACATTAAACCCTTATTAGATGTATCTTGCAAATAATTTATCTCAATCCATAGACTTTCTCTTCAATGTTAATTGCTTCCTTGGCTGTGCAAAGCTTTTTAGTTTGATGCAGTACCAGTTGTCTGGGTTTTGTTGTTGTTGCCTGTGCTTTTAGAGTCCTAATCAAAAAATTGCTGCCCAGACCAATATCATGGAACTTTTCCCCCATTTTCTTTTCATAGCTTTGCCATTTTAGGCCTTACATTTAAGTGTTTTATCCAGATTGATTTGATTTTTTAATATGGTGTGAGATAAGGGTTCAATTTTATTCTTCTCCCTGTGGATATCCAATTTTTCCAACACCATTTATTGAAGAGATGATCTCTTTCTATTGTGTGTTTTTGAGATCTTTCTTGATAATTGATTGACTGTAAATACTTGGGTTTATTTCTGAGTCTTCTATCCTATTTCTAAAAATAATATTAATTCAAAAGAAGACATATAGTAGCTTACTGCATTAAAAAACAAGGCTATATATTCTGAAAGCACACACACAGAGAAAGAGAGAGAGAGGAGAGACAGTGAGAGAGAGAGGAGATTAATACTTCTACAAACTGATGGCTGGATGTGGAATGCCTCCCTTGGAAATCACTGTCTCTCTCTCTAGTAGTTAAAGGAAGCTGCTTTGGAATATGGTGGCTCACTTCAAAACTGGGCTGCCCCCTCACCAGCTTGGCCACTTTAGGAAAGCTGCTGCTACTACCTGTGACACAGTTTCTCCTTCTGTAAAATGGGGATAATGGGCATTGTTCCCACAGGGCTGCTGTGAGGATTAGATCAGCCAATACATGTTAAGAGCTTTGCACAGTGCTGGAAACACAATAAGAGCTCCATAAATAAATGTGAGCTCTTAGTATGGTTGTCATTGTTGTTGCCATTATCTCCCTCAGAGGGATGCTCAAGCCCCACGTGCTCCCCAAACCTGCAGGGAGAAAACGGGGACACTGTGCTGAAAATGCCCCAGCCTCTTAAGAGTTTCTAACTGAAAATCTTAAAAACAACAAACAATTCATTTTGTGAGACCTGTATTACAAGGATGTTACAGTAAAAGAAAATTGCAGATCCATATTCCTGATGAATGTAAATGCAAAAATTTTCAAGCAGCAAATCAAATTCAATAGCGCATTGAAAGTATCATACACTTTATCCAACTGGGGTTTACTCCTGGGATGCAAGGATAGTTCAACATACAAAAATCAATCAACATGATACATCACATCAATAGAACAGAATGAATGATGAAAATCACATGATCATCTGAACAGATGCAGAACAATCTTTTGAAAAATTTCAACATCATTTTGTAACAACACTCAACAAACTAGAAATAGAATCAAACTACCTTAACATAATAAAGACCAAATATGAAAAAGCCACAGCTAACATTATACTCAGTGGTGAAAAACTGAAATTTTTTCATTTAAGATCAAGACCAAGGCAAAAAACCCACCCACACCACTTCTATTCAACATGTTATTGGAATTCCTGGCCAGAACAATTAGGCAAGAAAAAAGAAACAAAGCATCCAAATTGGAATGGAAGAAGTAAAATTATGTTTTTAGAATACATTATCCTGCATGGAGAAAACCTTAAGAATTTCATGAACAAAACCTGTTTGAACTAATAAACAAATGCAGTAAACTTTCAGGATACAAAATCAACATATGAAAATCAGTTACATTTCTATACATTAACAATAAACAATCAAAAAATTAAGAAAACAATTTCACTTAGTATAAAGAGAATAAAATATTTAGGGACAAACTTAACCAAAGAGGCAGAAACTTTTGTACACTGAAAACCATAAAACATGGCTGAAAGGAATATAATAATACACCAATAAATGAAAAGAAATTCTGTGTTGATGAATTAGAAGACTTGATATTATTAAAATGATCCTATTACTCCATGTAATGTACAGATTCCATACAATCTTTATCAAAATTCCAATGACATTTTTTACAGAAATAAAAAAATTCTAAAATTCAAATGGAAACACAAAGGATCTGAACAGCCAAAATAATCTTCAAGAAAAACATGAAAGCTGGAAGTCTCATACTTCCTCATTTCAAAACATATTACAAAGCTACAGTAATCAAACCACTATGGTACTAACATAAAGTCAGACATATAAACCAACAGAAAAGAATATAGAGCACATAAATATATGGTCAACTAATATTTGAAAGGGGATCAAGAATACACAATGGGTAAAGAATAGTCTCTTCAATCAATGGTGTTGGGGAAACTGTATATCCACATGCAAATGGATAAAACTGGAGCCTAGTCTTTCACCATCTACAAAAATCAATTCAAAATGCATTCAAGACTTAAGCATGAGGTCTGGAAATATAAAACTCCTAGAAGACAACATATGGGAAAAACTTCATGATATTGATCTTGGCAATTATTTCTTGGATATGAACCCAAAAGCACAGACAGCAAAAGTAAAAATAGACAAGTGAGAAAACGTAAAACTAACACTGTGCACTTCTGCACAATAAAGAACATAGCAGAGTGAAAAAACAACTCACAGAATGAGAGAAAACATGTATGAACCTAAATGTCCATCAAAGGATGAATGCATAAAGAAAATGTGGTATGTACATACAAAGGAACATTATTTGCTCTTCAGAAGGGAACTCACTGTATGAAGTAACAGAGATGAACCTGGAAAACATTATGCTAAGTGAAATAAGCCCATCACTGAAGGGCACATGCTACATGATTCTGCTTATATGAGATATCTAAAGTAGTCAAGCTTATTGAAGCAGAAAGGGGCAGGGGTGGAGGAAGGAATGGAAAGTTGCTGTTCAATAGGTATTAAGTTTCTGTTATGCAAGATGAAAAAGTTCTGGAGACCTACTATACAACATGGTGCCTATAGCTAATAATATTGTACATTTAAAATGTTGTTAAGAGGTTAAATTTCATGTTTGTGTCTTTTACCACCATAGAAAAAAGAACATGTAAGAAAGTTTATGTCTACTATATGATAGTGTCCATGCTATCTAGAAAAGAACTGTATTGAGAAAATCATGATATAATCCAGTAGCAAAGATTTTTTTCTTAGTGATCTTAGGCACAAACGTTTTTGGAATTTAGAGCCTTGTGTTTTATCACCTTGAAATTGTATCACCCAGTTTAAGTTTTTTAGTTTCTTTATGTCTCAGTTTCCTCATATGTAAAATAGAGTTAATTATATGTATTTTATGGGAGTTTCAGGCAAATTTAATGGGATTAATTCATATAAATGTATTACAGAAATGTATCACTCAGTAAATGATAGCTATATTCACACTTCCTAAAAGCTACAGTGTGATTAAATAAGGTTTATTTGACCCGATATGGAATACTACATACTAAGCCAGTGTGGAAGCATGCATTGTTTCTTATGTTCTGCCCATAGAAAACTTGACTTTGGCTCATTCTCTGATCAGTACAAGGCCTGATCTATTGTGACTCAGTAGCAAAGTTGGCAATATCACTTAGGAGGCTTTCCTTGGCAAAACTGTTTTTTTAAAGAAATCAAGCAATTTATTATGTCATATAAAAGAAGAGGTAGAGTAATTTTCAGGTTTATTTAGCAATTCAATGAAGTCTTTCTGTCTTTGTGTTCAGCTATGTTTTGTACATCATCTCTTTTTTTTTTTTTTTTTTTTTTTTTTGAGACAGAGTATCACTCTGCTGCCCAGGCTGGAGTGCAGTGGCATGATCTAGGTTCACTGTAACCTTCACCTCGCAGGTTCAAGTGATTCTCATGCCTCAGCCTCTCAAGTAGCTGGGATTGCAGGTGAGCCCCACAGCACCTGGCTGATTTTTATATTTTTAGCAGAGATGGGGTTTCACCATATTGGCCAGGCTGGTCTCAAACTTCTGACCTCAAGTGATCCATCCACCTCAGTCTCCCAAAGTGCTGGTATTACAGGTGTAAGCCACCACACCCAGCCTGCATCACCCTTTTATCCGTGTCCTCATGTTGGTTCTCTTAACGATCACAAGACATCTGCAAGAAGCAGATGGAGAAATAAATACATGATAATTTGTTATCTGTAGAATCACAAGCTAAAGCTAGAGAGAGAAGAGAAAGAGAAACTTGTGTCCCAGAAACGTGTAAATATGCCTTTCTCTTCAGTCTGATTGGGCCATTTTAAATGAATCCACTCTTGGATAACAGGAAAATATAGATCATTAAATTATTCCAATCAGAATTTCCTCTGAAACTGGAAAAGGAATTAATATCTGAACAAAACTGTGAGTTAGAAACAGGAAGCGGAGGTGAATGTTGGGTAGCCTGTCAACCATGTTGACTACACTCAATTTCCCGAAATGTACACAGTGTACACTAAAACAATCTGTGTCCGAAAGATTGACTTCAGGTTAAATTCTGAGAAGGGTCAATTTATCAGGTATGTGAGCTTTCATTGACTTCAGGAACTGCAGTGCATATCTTAAAAGGATTTTAAAAAAATTTTCACCCCAAAATGTAACTTATATGCTAAGCTATATAGATATTAAAATACAACCATAAATGTGAGTCAAAATAATTCAATTTTATTTATTGGATTTATTCTTTTTTTTTTTTTTTTTTTTTTTTTTTTTT
>NW_016804208.1:1391954-1410278 GCF_001698545.2 Rhinopithecus bieti | reverse complement strand
ATATATATATATATATATATATTTTGTTGTTGTTGTTGTTGTTTGTTTGTTTGTTTTGTTTTGTTTTGTTTTGTTTTTTGAGACGGAGTCTCGGTCTGCCGCCCAGGCTGGAGTGCTGTGGCCGGATCTCAGCTCACTGCAAGCTCCGCCTTCCGGGTTCACGCCATTCTCCTGCCTCAGCCTCCGGAGTAGCTGGGACTACAGGCGCCCGCCACCTCGCCGGGCTAATTTTTTTGTATTTTTTAGTAGAGATGGGGTTTCACCGTGTTAGCCAGGATGGTCTCGATCTCCTGACCTCGTGATCCACCCGTCTCGGCCTCCCAAAGTGCTGGGATTACAGGCTTGAGACATCGAGCCCGGCCTCTGAGTATATTTTAACATGTCGTGAGTGTACCAGTTAAAAGACTAATTGTGAACATGAGATAAGAAATGGAGACGAGTTTAAAAACAAAATGATGAGAATCATTGATTAGTTCTCTGTTTTTACAGCAGAAAGTGTGACTTAGATGTTTTAATTGTGAAGTCATTTGCAGAGAACACACATAAATAGTTCTTAGTAGATATTTTTTTACCTATATTTAGTATAAAGGCAGTCACTATTCTTAGCATAATTATTCCATTTTTCTTCATATAGTTTCATTCGTCTTGATCGGAACAGTGACAAACTCATTATTTCTGCCCAGATTTTCAAGGATTATTGATACTGTTGATGATATTTTCCCACAGACTGCATCACAGCACCCTTGTTCAGAATATAGACTCTCACAGGATAGAGGTCCAAGCACAATTTAGATCTTAAGCCTCGCCAGCTTGTGGGTAAAACTTGGAGTAAAATTAACCTCCAGGCCTAAATCTCACCGGCTTATTTAGACTTACCTTTATAATCCCAGGACTACTCTCTGAAGTACTCTGTGTTAGTTTCCTAGAGTTGCTATAACAAAATGCCACAAAAATGGGTGCCTTAGAACAAGTGACAGTTATTGTCTCACAGTTCTGGAGGCTGGAAGTTCACAGTCAAGGTGGACAGGGCCACGTTTCTTCTGAAGGCAGGATCTGCTCCAGGGCTCTCTCCTACTTTCTGGTAGCCTCGAGCATGCTGTGGCTTGTGCATAGCTCTCTTCTCCCCATGTCTCTTCACATCTTCTTCCCTCCATGTATGCCTCTTGTCCAGCTTTCCACTTCTCTTAAGGATACAGTCATATTGGATTAAATCTCATCCTCATCACCTCATTTTAATTTAGTTACCTTTGTGAAAATCCTATTTCCACATAAGGTCATGTTCTGAGGTACTGGGGATTATGATTTCAACATATCTTTTGGGAGGGGGTGCACAATTCAGCCCATAACATATGCCTCCTTACCTTAGTACCAGTGAAGGTCCCCAGGTCATATCTGGCATGGGCTGCCTCGGGTCACCACCCAGATGCTACTCCCCACATACTCCGGGCCATAGGGTTCAACATACTGATTAGGCTGCAGCACTAGTCAAACAATTGTTCGTTGAATGACTAGTGCATGCTAGCCCTGGGGATACACTAGAAATGGTTGCTGTCTACAAATAAATAAATAACAGTATAATTAGAAATGATGTTCTATGTTTTGGAGGATATGAGTAGGGTGGAGGGAAAAAGAATAATAACAAGCGAAGCAAGCGTACCCACCTACCTTGGTTAGTCACAGAAAGCTACTTTCTGAGTAGGTGACCTTTTGACCTAGGCCAGAAGGATGAGAAAAGGTCAGCAGAAGATGAAAAACAGATAATTTCTTATTCCAGGCAGAGAAAACAGCATGTGCAAAGGCCCTGAGGCAGGAAAGAGGTTAGCCTATTTTAAGATCTGAAAGGCAGATAAGATATCTAGACTTTACTATTACCCATTTTATAGAGCAATAGAGTAATGTTTCCTATTTTATGTAATAAAGGCAGAATTGGGATTGGATCTACTCTACTTTGTCCTCACCAATGTGTATTCTTCCCCTAAAGAGATTAATTACTGACTCCTGCTGGTTATATCTGCCTTCCTCTCTATCCTTACTCCAACTTATATAAGAGTGGACACTTGACACTTCTGTGGGATTTCTACATCAGCCTTCCCTAACGACAGCAGTCCTGTCCTCCTAAAATTCGTTCTTCACACTCCAGCCAGAGAGGACAGACAGCTGAGTCTCTTCTTGGCTTAACGCCCTCTGCTGAACCCACACCTGCTATAGCATGGCCCTAGGAGGCTTACTGTGATTTTTGAGGACTGCCATGCTGTGTCCTCTGTTCCTAATTCAGGCCAACCGTCTGCCATCCTGCTGTCAACCCCAAGCACCATGGACTCTTTTTGGATGCAGTCCTTTTATTTATCGTGCTGTTTTGCACCCCTAGCCTGTGCTGATGCTGTGCCCTGCTATAGGTACGTCTTGGTGAAGTCTAATAAATCCTTTAACATCTGGCTGATGACCTTCCTCCTCCAAGATGCTTTCCCAGAACTTCTGACTAAGCTACGTGGCCTTCCTTGGTGCTTCCATGTGTACATCCCCATCATTGCCCTCAGCACGTTGCTCTTTAATGGTCTGTTTGTGGGTTTTTTCATTAAGAACAATTTCAGGCAGACACTGTGCTTTCATCTTGGTACATCCCCAGTACAGTGCCTGGAACATAGTGGATATTCAACAATTTTCTGCTGAGTATGTGGATGAATGACACTTTCCAAGATATAGTTAAGAAAATAACTTTGTAAGTTTGAAGCTACCTTGGATATTTTAGTGAATCCAACAACCACTTTCTTCTAATTTATTCCTTCCCTCCTTGTTCAAAAATTCCCTTTATGCCAGTTTCTGGGCCTCAGAAGCCTCACCATACTCATACACCCTGCTGGAAGCCACAACTGTATTTGAATTGTCAGTCATAGCACCTTATTCCCATCACTTCACACTCAATGTGAATCCAAGTACAACATCCTACAAGGAAATACTATACTAATCTCTCTCTGCTTCCGGATTATGGTGCTCTACACAATCGTACCTCTAAGACTTGCCCTAAGATGTCTGAGTGCATCTCCGTGAATTGCCACAATAGTCTCCAGGTGTCCTTCATTGTTATGTTCCAGAATTATGGTTCCTGATTCTATCTCTAGTATTTAAAATGAGTCATCTACCCGTTGCACATCTCTACATCTTTCTATTTAGTTCAGGACAAGCATGACATGAGGAATGTATAATTAGAGTCAGTCAAACTTAAAGGCTCAGAGATCTATTAATGCTTAGGAAGTTTGTTAGAGAATATTTCTTTTCAGCACAGCATATGCACAGGTTATGTGCTTGGAAGGGGAAGCAGCTCCATAGGCAAAAGTGGAAGTCCTAGCAGCTTTGTTCTTTTCTGAGACAGCACCCAGCAAGGTGTACCATTGCTGTGCTACATTCTGTGAATATTTTGGGGACAAGTGTCAGGACATGTTTCATGAGCACAGGTGCATTCTATTTGTGTCAGCATCTATACAGTAAGGGAGGGTGTTGAAAGAAAAAGAACAGACTCTTCTCCCAACTCCAGTAAGGCTGCCATTCAAAAAGGTTTTTCTTGGCATTTTCCTGAACACAGTTCAGTAATGCTTCCAGAAGAGGTATACTGAGAACAAGGGATTCCAAATCCAAAACAATCCTACTCAAGTCCCTACTTAACTTGGAATGAGGTTGTGCAAGAAGTTGGTCTTCAAGCTACTTGTTCAACACAGCTGGAACCTTGCCTACCAAGGCCACTGTTACTTGGGTTCAGGGTTAGGGGAAGGTCATGATAGCCTTTAAAGGATGTGAGAAAAAACAGCCATGGTACTGACAAGTCATTGGCTCTAAATTTTACCCCGCAGAATCACGTGAATTTTCCCTTTGCCAGGTAGACCCCTGGGTAGTTGATATCTTCCCGTTGGGTGACAGTTCTGCTGCTGCAGCAATTCTCCCACTCCCCATTTCCTGTGTAGCCTCTGTATTGCTGCTGCAGTGCCTGCATGGGTCATCGCCTCTCTCACAGCTGCCAACACTGACCTGGCAAGACACAGGGCTGCCCATCTGATCTTGTTGCTCTAATTGAGCTGCTAGTCATGCTTTGAGTGAATTGGGGAAAGCCGTTGTCCCCACAAAAGTTATAAATTTTAATTCTACTTGAGCTTAAGAGTAGCCTTGATTGTCATTATCCCATTCTGTGGAGTCCTTTTGCCTAGGAATCTGAGACAAATTTTCCAATGGCTATACTAGAGAACATTTTAATGGTACTGCAAAATGTCATATGTAGAAACATCCCCCTGCCCATGGTCAAATTGTGTCCAAGAGTTGAGACTACACATCTTTCTATTTTGTTTCTCAGGAAGCTGCCGACCTAGTTGTGATACATGGTGAGAAATGAGTCTCTCTTTTTAAAATCTTGAGTCTGCAGAATATCATTTTGACAAGTTTCTCTATATTTCCCGCAAGGTTTATAAAGTCCCATTTATGCTAGTGTTACCCTTCCTTCTGAAATCCTAAGTGTTCATAATATCTTCATATGTAGCATAAATACTAACAAATATGATAAAGCAACTGGTGATAACTTTTCTTAACTTTAAAAAATCTGGAAATACTTTCAAAGTTACATTTGTTGATTTTTTTGTATCCAAAACTGTTTCAGAATTGATTTACCTATCATAAGAATACTTACAAGAATAAGAATAATGCAAAGAACACCCATATACTCTTTAACCTATATTCACCTATTATTCATATCTTACTCCATTACCTTACTGATAATAAGAGAGATAGGTAGATGATGAGAGATAGATGGATAGATAGATGTATAATTTTTTTCCTGAATCACTTGTAGATGAGTTACATACACCACTACCTTTTACTTCTAAATAACTTAGTAGGAATTTCATTAAGAATAATCATAATAGTTATCAAGCTCACTTAAAGTAGTATTGATATCGCTAATAAATCTAAGATATATTTGCTTTAGATATAATCCGTCATCTGTATTTCAGTTTTTCAGTTGACCTAATAATAACCTTGACAGTAATATCCCCCTTCTCCAATACTGGATCTGGTCTAGATTTACATATCACATTTAGTTGTCATGTCTGTTTCATCTCCCTTAATCTGAAATATCCCAAGATTGTCTTTCATGACCCTTTCATTTTTGAAGAATACAATCAATCATGTTCCTATTTTTAAAAACTAAAGGTTGTTTCTTATTTGGAGTTTGATGTTTTCTTATGATTACGTTCTATTTTCAGCAAGATGTTAGCATAGGTGATCAATCTGGACATACATAATGGCCTTCTGCCTTTCATTGATATTAATTTTGATCACAGAAAGTGTTACCTGATTTCTCCACTGTATAATTTTTTTTTCTCTTGAAACTCATAAGCAGTTTGTGGGGGAAATCCTTCAAGATTATTCAAGTATCTGACTCCTCATCATAATTTAGCAGTGATCACTGTTTGCAAAATGCTAATCTTTCAAGACTAGCTCATCCTACACATAATGCTGGTTGACTCTAGCAACATACCATAAGCAGGGACTCTGCTTTCTTTTCCACTTATTTAGTTATTTATCTATTTATTATTGGTATGGGCTAAGGAATTTCTATTTTTAATAGTTTATAATTAATTCCAGTACTAAATAGGTGATGATCAAATTGCCCCAGATTTGGCAAGAGGGAGCCTATTCATATGGCTCTGTTCTTTTGGTATCCACCTCTTAGTTTTTGAGCCCTATCCTAACTTTTAAAAGAACAAAATGTTCTAGGATCATCCGTACATACCCTGCCTGAGTCCTGGAATTAGCCAAGTAGTTGGAGTCCTTTTAGTGGTAAATAGTATTGGAGACCAAGGATTGGGACTAGGCATGCCCAACTGGAACGTCTTTGCTTCTTGATGCTTTCAGAAGACAGAGCTAGGAAATATGCACATGTATATATACAAATTCACTCAGAAACCTACAAATATACATACATATATGAACACACGCATAGACATATGCATACATTCATGCATATATGTTATACATATATGTCCAGACTTTGAGTTCACATCAGCATGTCCAATTCCAATCCACCATCACAGGGTACTTCATTGCCTTTGCTCTTCCACATTTTTATTTCTCTTCTCAGTGACAAGGCTGAATCCCAACATCAACACATGTATTTATTTGCTCATTCATTTGTTCTGTATTTCTATGCAAAATTATTTCCAAATTGATTTATCATAAAATTGTTTTAGTTAGAAAAAATGAGATTCTTCTTCTCAAGTACAGTTTCACTCCTGTCTTACATGATAGTCTTATTTCCATAGTCATACAAGACACAAAAAGGCTTTAATTCAATTGAGTTCCAAAACTTATACTTTTCTTCTTAACAATATTGTTGTATATTCTTGGCTCTGGAATATTTATTTTATTACCAGGGAGGGAATTGGGAATGAAGATCACTCTCTCTCCTATGCTAGGTGTGAACATTAATTTCGAAGGTGAGTTTGGAGTTGGTTTGAAAATAATGAGTTGAGAGAAAGCATGCCATACACAAGAACCCAGAAGTGAGGTCTTGAGATTGGACACACCAGTTTATAATTTTATAAGCACTTAAAAGTTTTAATTTTCCCTTAGATTTTCCCTCTATCTAAATATTTATTGCTTAAGATTTAGATTGCCAGAGAAGCTAGAGATTTTCTCACAGGTAAATGAGGAATACTTTCAATACAAATCACCAGGCTTTTGTACCTATAAGGGGCAGTAATAATTTAATAGTATCACAAAGGAAGTTACCATGCAGTAACATTTCTAAAGTATGATTCTTGGGATACTATAATTATCTGACAGCATTATTATGAGTATTTGAAAATAACATTCATGGATAAGTTTGGAAAATTTGTGGTAAAGTACACTAAATATTTCAAAATTTTCTACCAATAATTCTTAAGGTTTTAATTTTGATAATGTACATTGTGTATTGCCAATAGGAAATAAAGTTCAGGTCTCTACCATATTTTAAAACTGATTATAGGCATACTTCAAAGATATTGCAGGTTCATTTCCAGACCACCACAATAAAGCATTGCAATAATGCAAGTCACATGAATTTTTTAGTTTCCCAGTGCATATAATGACAACAATGAAGTTTGCTGCACCCATTGACTTTTCTTTCAAAAACAATTTTACTGTACCATGTAATGCTCGCTGATAGCATTTTACCTACAGAACTACTAACTTCTTTCTTTTCTTTTCTTTTCTTTTTTTTTTTTTTTTTTGAGATGGAGTCTCACTCTGTCTCCTAGGCTGGAGTGAAGTGGTGCGATCTCGGCTCACTGCAATCTCAGCCCCACTGAGTTCAAGCAATTCTCTTGCCTCAGCCTCCCAAGTAGCTGGGATCACAGGCACTTGTCACCACGTCTGGCTAATTTTTAAAAATTTTTTGGTAGAGACAGTGTTTTGCCATGTTTTCCAGGCTGGTCTTGAACTCTTGACCTCAGGTGATCCGCCTGCCTCAGCCTCCCAACAAAACTTCTTTCAAAATTGGAGTCAGTCATCTCAAATGCTGCCACTGCATTGTCAACTAAGTTTATGTAATGTATTTTATTGTCATTTCAACAATATTTATAGTGTCTTCACCAGGGGTAGATTCTATTTCAAGAACCACTTTCTTTGCTCATTTGTAAGAAGCACCTCCTCATCTGTTCAAGTTTTATCATTAGAGTGAAGCAACTCAGTCACATCTTTGGGCTTCACTTCTAATTGTAGTTCTCATGCTATTTCTACCACACCAGCAGTTAATTCCACTACTGAAGTCTTGAACCCCCTCAAAGTTATCCATGAGGTTTGGAATTAACTTTTTCCAAATTCCGTTAATAATATGTTGGTGTCTTGTCATGAATCATGAATTTTCCTAGTGGCATATAGAATGGTGAACACTTTCCAGAAGGTTTTCCATTTTCTTTGCCTAGGTTCATTAGAGGAATTACTATTCATGGCAGCTATAGCCTTATAAAATATATTTCTTAAATACTAAGATGTGAAAATTTAAGTAATTCCTTGATCCCTGGGCTATAGAATAAATGCTGTCTTAGTGGGCATGAAAAAAAAAAAAAAAAAACATTGATTTTCTTGTACATCTCCATCAGAGCTCTTGGGTGATCAGGTGCACTGTTGACAAGGAGTAATGTTTTGAAAGGAATCTTTTTCTCAGAACAGTAGGCCTTAGTAGTGGGCTCAAAATATGTAGCAAATCATATTACAAACATATATGTTGTCATCTAGGTTTTGTTGTTCCATTTATAGTGCACAGGCAAAGTAGATTTAGCATACTTCTTAAGGACTCCATAATTTTCAGAATGGTAAATAAGTACTGGTTTTAACTGAAAGTCACCAGCTACATTAGCTCCTAATAAGAGAGTCAGCCTGTCCTTTGAAGCTTTGAAGTCAAGCTTTTACTTCTCCTCTCTAGCTATGGAAGTCCTAGTTGGCATTTTCTTCCAAGAGAAGGCCGTTTCATCTGCATTGAAAACCTGCTTAGTGTAACCTCCTTCATCAATGACGTCAGCAAGACCTTCTGGATAATGTGCTGCAGCTTCTACATCACCACTTCCTGCTCCACCTTGTACTTTTATGTTATGAAGACAGCTTCTTTCCTTAAACCTCATGAACCAATCTGCTAGTTTCCAACTTTTCTTCTGCAGCTTCCTTACCTCTCTCAGCCTTCATAGAACTGAAGAAAGTCAAGGTCTTGCTCTGGATTGGTTTGTCTTAAGAGAATATTATGGGTGATTTGGTCTTCTACCCAGATTACTGCAACTTTCTCCATATCAGCAATGAGGCTGCTTTGCTTTCTTATCATCCATATGTTCACTGGAGTAGCACTTTTAATTTCCTTCAAGAACTTTTCTTTGCATTCAAAATTATCTAACTGTTGGGTACAAGAGATCTAACTTTCATCCTATCTTGGCTTTTGACATGCTTTCCTCACTAAGAGTAATAATTTCTAGGTTTTAATTAAAAGTGAGAGAAGTGCCAGTCTTCCTTTCATTTGAACACTTAAGAGGGCATTGTAAGATTAATAATTCATTTAATATCAATATTTTTCTGTCCTGGGGAATAAGGCCCAAGGAAAGGGAGAGAGATGAGGGAATGGCCGGTTGGTGGAGCACTCAAATCACACATAGCATTTATTAATTAAGTTAATCATCTTAATTAGGGGTGTTCATGGAGTCCCAAAACAATTACTAGAGTAACATCAAAGATCAATGATCACAGATCACCATAACAGATATAATAAGAAGTTTGAAATATTGTGAGAATTACCAAAATGTTACACAGAGATATGAAGTGAACACAAGCTATTGGAAAAATGGTGCCTATTGACACAAGATTGTCACAAACCTTCATTTTGTAAAAAACACAGTATCTGCAAAGCACAAAGTTAATTCCACAAAACAAGGTATGACTATAAATACAGGTGTGACACATGTCTATGGATTATATCATGATGCAGTACTAGTAGTCAAAATAATATACTTTGGGAAATGCCAGAAAGTAATATAGGAAAAGGTTTTATTTTTTCTGGTGGAGAAATATGTTATGGTGCTGGTCAAACTGTCCCATTTTTGAGAATTCCCGGGATCAGGATAACATGGGCGGGTTATCTGAAGTAGCTGAAACATAGACAGGAAAGAGAAACAAGATTCTTTCTTGAATCTTGTCCAAGAAAGAGGGCCAAAGCTGAAAGCCAGAGAAGCCCAATAAATTTTGTGTCCCAGGGCTAGGGACATGAAACTGAAGGATAAAGAGTTAGTCAAAATAGCAGCAGAATGAGAAGTAAGTGGAAATTAATGGAATAGGTCATAGGCTTCAACCATAGGCAAGGAAAGAGGTAAAAAGCCCTTTATATTATGTCACGGCCACTTGGTCTGTGAATGGTTTGGCCTGAATTAAAATAAAAAGATTATGATGTTTTTCTTTTATGTTCTATCAGAACAAAAGCTTTATTTTACTAACAGCAGTAGTTGTATTCTACACACTTAAATCCAGGGTGATAAATAAAATCTCACCCACCACAGCCTTCCACAAGCCACTCTAGGGCATTAGCAGGCACCTGCAGTCTACAATGGCAATAAAACACATTTGGTTAAGTTCTAGAGTGCATGGATCTGAGCTCAAGCAAAAGGAATAGGAACAGATATAGCCAAAGTTATATAAACACAGAAATTGTACTTTAAAATATGAACTGTAAGCACTGCAGTCAGGGAATACAAACCCCCTGCTCCTGGTTGCTTGGGACCACAGATTACAACACAAGGGAATTAGGACCCGGAAAGGGGCATGTCCTTTGTCATTTGTGGAGAAACCTTATACTAGTTCTCAAGTAATGAGGGCCTGGGGTAATAACAGAATCACTCTCTAGTCATGTGAGTTGATGTTTAATTACTTAACAAAAAGTATAGAGATTGTTTTAAAGAGTGAGACCAGTTATTTTTAAGTAACCCTACCATTTTATAAGATCCAAAAAAATTACCATGCCAGGTGAAGTCAAGTAAAAATTATCCACTTTCCACTGCCATTAGGAATCCAGTGACTAGAATGGAGAAGCCACGCTAGCCATTTTTCTTATATACAGAAGCCTGAACAAGTTTTCCTTCTCTCTACACATCACAAGTGCTCCCTAGGCTTTTCTGAGACACTCCTCACCTTACCGGCTACAAAAACAGACTCCCTACTAGATTCATTCTTACAATAGTGGCACACACTGAGGCATCAAAAACCAAGTCATCTAGGAAGCAGGCAAACAAGACTTAAGACTTCTAGAATTAACTTGTTAGTTGACTGTGTCCAACCCATGGCTATACCTTCAAAAAGCTAGAGCAATTTGTAAAAACCTGGATTAGCCTTTTAAAGTTTAAAATTGTGAAACTGCGGGAAAAAACAGAGATCATTTAAATTAGTTTCTGTATATGAGTGTCTATCTACCAGGACAAGATGGCAGGAGAAATGGGGCGGTGGAACCAGGCAGACTGCCTTCCATTCTTGGCTTGGTGTTTCCTAGCTGGGTGAATATGGAATATTTGCCTTTTCTGAGCCTCTCTTCTCTGTCTAGCACCATTCTGTTCCTTCTCACTTAGTATGTTCTTACCACACAGGTATTCTTTAAGTGACTTAAACTGTGCGCTTTCCCACCCTGTGGACTTTGCATGCATTTTTTGCTACAGGAACACATGTTTTTAGCTGGTCACATGGCTGGCCACTTCTCATCTTTCAGCTCTTACCTTTTCAAGAGGCCTTCTCTGATCACTGATCCTAGATCATCTCCAGCTATTGCCCTCTGTCACAGTACCCTTTCATATTTTCTTTGTAGGAGCTATAACAATTTATAGCAGTATATTTATTTTGTTGATTTACTTGATCATAGGTTATCTTCCCTACTATGCTTTTAGCATCCACGCAGGCAGGGACTTGATTGTTCACTGCCACATACCTGTTGTCTTTGTTTCAGCTTGTTCGGGCTGCTATAACACAATACCACACTAGCCATTTCCACAACTGGCTGGCTTATAAACAACAGAAAATTATTGCTCACAACTCTAGAGGCTGGGGAAGTCCAAGATCAAGACATGGGCAGATTCAGTGTCTGGTGAGGGCCCACTTCCTGGTTGATAGATAGATGGCCTTCTGTTTTCTGTGTTGTCACATGGCAGAAGGGATGCGGCAGTTTTGGGCCTCTTTTATAAGAACACTAATGCCATTCACAAGTGCTCCACCCTCATGACTGAATCACTTCCTAAAGGTCCCACCTCCACACACCATCACATTAGGAATTAGGTTTCAACATATGAGTTTCGGGGGGACAGATATTCAGTCCACAGCACCTTGCATTGTCCTTGACACACATGGATGTTCAATATATATTTGTTGAATACATGTGAATAATATGTATCTCTAAATATGTTTGGGGAATAAAATGAATGAAACGTATATGAAAGGTCTAACTCAGTTCCTGGCCTATACTAGGCATCAGTAGGTGTTCAGACTTTTCTTCATTCTGTCTTCCCCAAGTGCAGCACTGACAGAATTAAAACTTACACGACGCTGAACTCCTAGGAATAAAATTTGAATGCAGTAGTAAAAAGATTAACTTGATGTTTAGAAGCTTCCTGAAAGAAGGAGAATATTATTTGTAAATATATATTTTTAAAAAACCTTCAAAATTCTCCAATACCCAAAGTTGGCACTATTACCTTTTCCCATCTACATTCTTTTTTTTTTTTTAAACAGCAGATTAGTAACAGACAGCTAGGAATCTAGGATATCCTGAGCTAAAAAAATGTTAACCATGCTATTTGATGAGCTATGAATTGGAGCCAGACTTCTCAACCTCCAGCCTGAGCTAATTATTGTTTTTTTTCCAATGAAAATATACAATTTGTTTTGCAAAGATTGAGTTTGATTTCATCAAGGCTAAAACATATAAATTCCACCATCTTTGCCTCCTTTCAGGAAGCTTGCTGTAAAAGGGTCTCCTTTGCTTTAACTCCCCATCAACAAAATTTCTGCCTTTAGAAAAAAGCAACCCTAAACTCATCAAATGAGAGACAAGCCTATTGTTACTCTATCAGCTATAGGAGTTGCAGGATTACCTATTAAACAGTACTTCCTTCCTTTATCACTTTCCACAGATAAAGGAGAGTCATTTTATCTTAAGAAAAAAAGAAATTGGTGAAAATAAATCACAATATTTCTTAATCACGTGGTCTTGAATCCTCAGGGGAAAAAAGCACAGTAGTCCCCTTATCTCTGGTTTCACTTTCAGTGGTGTCAGTTACCCACAGTCAACTGCAGTCCAAAAATGTTAAATGGAAAATTCCAGAAATAAACAATTCATAAGTTTTAAATTGCATGCTGCTCTGAGTGGCGTGATAAAGTCTCACACTGTTGTGCTCTGCCCCATCAGGGATGTGCATCATCCCTTTGTCCAGTGTATCCACACTGTATACTTCCCACCCGATACAGTGTGACTGTATAGGAAAAAACATAGTTCAATACTATCCATGGTTTCAGACATCCGCTGGGGGTCTTGGAATTAATCCCCTGTGGGTATGGGGGGCACTACTGTAAACAACATAGAATCCGAAATTTCTCTGTTTCAAAGTGAAAATGGACCAAAGGGATTATTGTACAATCCTTTAATTTACAAGTGAGAAGACTGAGGCCTCAAGAAATTTGATGAATTCCCAGGCAGAAGCGAGCAGTAGACTGAGTCCAACACTTGTCATTCAAGTTGCCACGTCCACTAGTCTTCTACTTCCATGATTTCTTTTCTTCCCTTTGACCTAGTTTTCCATTCCAATGACTTTCCCCACCCTTCTTGTCACTCAGTTTTTGCTCTGGGACGAGAGTTTTCCCAGATGGCCCAGAGAGTGAAGACTAAAGTAAATTAAAATCATTCTTGTACAATTTGCTTTGTTTATTTCCATTATTGCTAATAAATGTGCTTCTTTTGTTTTTGTGTTTGTTTTTCTCATTCACATGGTATGGAAACATTCACCCCAAAATAAATTCTCAATCAAGACTATTCTTTCAGTGTCCAGGAATAAGCAGTCTTGAGGCACAAAGAAGGAAAGAGTCTTCTCATCCCCCTGTACAGATTTCTTTTTGTCAAGGCATTAGAGTTAGTAAAGAATGAGCTGGTGGTGCCTTGGGCTGCCTACTGAGCACTCGTTTCCTGGTACCCATGGTTTCCCCATATTTATTCTTCAACATGAGGTTAAAACATCCTTGGGTGTGGGGATGGCATGCCATTGTGGCAGAGATTACTAACCCCGGTTGGCAGGTACTCATTGGGGTCCCTTGTTCCTTCCATTTATTTAGAAGGCAGAAGAGGGAGCAGCAGAAACATACCCTTCAAGGAAATATGCTCAGTGATAATGGCAAATTTTTCCAGCCCAATTTCCAGAATTAGAAAAACTACTCACACACCATCCAACTGAGACAGTAGTAGATATGAAAAGGCTTCTTCAATTAAGCAGATATGTATTTAAGTCCATAAAGAACATATACACAAAGTGCCAGGCCCTGCGCCAGAGACTAGAGCGCCAGGGACAAACAGGACAGACAGCTTTTGATCTCTACCTGCGGGCTGCACAAAGTGTTCTGGGTCAGCACTGGGACTTAGCTGTCTCCTTCTGTATTAGTCCATTTTCACACTGATGATAAAGACATACCCAAGACTGGGCAATTTACAAAAGAAAGAGGTTTAACTGGACTTACAGTTCCATGTGGCTGGGGAAGCCTCATAATCATGGCAGAAGGCAAGGAGGAGCAAGTCACATATTACATGGATGGCAGCAAGCAGAAAGAGCTTGTGCAGGAAAATTCCCCCTTATAATAACCATCAGATCTTGTGATACTTACTATCACAAGAACAGCTTGGAAAAGAACTGCTCCCATGATTCAATTACCTTCCATCAGGTCCCTCCCACAACACATGTGAATTCAAGATAAGATTTGAGTGGGAATATAGCCAAACCATATCACCTTTTTTAGGAAAAAGTCCTTTCCTTCAGTGAATAACTATATCCTGATTACCTACTATGCTCCAGAAACCATATTAGGCTCTGTGTAGGGTACAAATAGCTACAGTCTTATCCTCAAACAATATTCAGAATAGCTGGGGAGCCAAGATACACAGAGTCACATGAAAAGATAAGTTAATAATGAAAGGAACTGGTACTTTCTGGCACTCCAGAATGTTCTACATCTTGATCTAGGTGGTGCTTACACAGGTATCTACATATGTAAAAATTCATCAATCTACTTATTTAAGATTTGTGTACATTTTAAGATTAAAAAAGAAGGCAAGGAATTATTTGTTTTACATGTATATATATCCTCATACAATTCCAAAAATGATTTGAACCTTTTACAGACATGCACAATTACCAGATTGCAAAATAGAAAACTGGAGGAAAGAAAATAAAGACGGGAAATAAAATAAGCCAAAGTTAATGCTATTACCACACCAAACCCCCCCACCCCCACCCCCGCCAAATACATGACATTAAGTGTTACTTGTTACTTGTAGTGGGCTACAATTCTGGCTCTGAGTCTATGAAAAGAGGGAGATGCTGAGTGCCGTGGCTCACGCCTGTAATCCCAGCACTTTGGGAGGCCGAGGCAGGCGGATCATGAGGTCAGGAGATCGAGACCATCCTGGCTAACATGGTGAAACCCCGTCTCTACTAAAAATACAAAAAATTATCTAGGCATGGTGGCAGCCCTACAGTCCCAGCTACTCGGGAGGCTGAGGCAGAAGAATGGCATGAACCCAGGAGATGGAGCTTGCAGTGAACTGAGATCGTGCCGCTGTACTCCAGCCTGGGTGACAGAGCGAGACTCCGTCTCGAAAGAAAAAAAAAAAAACGAGGAGACATGACTCATGATGACCAAAGGATAAAAACAAAATAGCAGCCCCAACTATTCTTGGTTTTGAGGACTGAGAGACATTTTTCCCCATGGGCCTGCATGAAAAAGACACTGTAAAATATATCAAATCATATCCCAATAACATCCATACAATATATTTCACAGTGCTTTTTGCTGGGTTGTTTCTTATAAAGTTTGTTTATCTATTTATTTATTTTTTAATGTCGGATAGTGATATAATAGCAGACCACAGTTCAACAAAAGCAATTATACAGGGACTAAAAGGACACAGGTCAGAATATGAAGTGTTACTTGAGTAGAATAGATATTCTCTTAGTTTCAAAGCAGGGAGTAGTGATGCAATCCGGAGAAATTGAAAAAGGCTTCATTAAAAAGGAGATATTCAGCTGACCTTGAACAAACGTTGGAAGACATCAGAGAAACTAACAGAAATGAAGAGGTCACTCAAAGAGGTACAGGTGCAGACCAAGAGGTGGAAGAAATAATATGAAAGAAAATAAGTCATCCAGGCTAGTTTGTAATGAAAAAATGGGCAAGAAGACTGAGAAAGTAAGTTGAGGCCAGACATTGGAGGTACCATAGGTCAGGCTAAGCAGTTAACTCATCATCTTACAGATAAAGGGTAGAGGTGAGCTAAAGTATTTCAGGCTTCTGGACAGAACAGTATTATGATAAAAGCTATTAATATTTAGGAAGATTCCTCTGACTGTCTTTGGCCAAATAAATTAGAAAAGCAAGTTTTGGGAGGAGTGCAAAACAAAAAAGAAAAATTAGAAAATCAAGAAGGACACAAGTTAGAAAGCTCTTCCCTAAATTCTCTAGACAATGCCTCTGTGATAGAACTTAGAGGTATCCTATATTTACCTGTGCACAGGTTAAGGCTGGCTGAAGCTAATTGTTCCTGAGGCCACAGTGAAGCCACACCCATCACCACCAGTTAGTTGCCTCTCCTGAGCCATGGTTTAAATTTAGGCTTGGTTTGAAACAACAACAAAAAGCAGCTAAGGAAACCAAGGAGGAAGTTTTGGATCTTTCTCAAAGCAACATGGAAAAGAAGGGAGAGATGGAAAACAAAATATTTTGGAAGGGAGTGGAAAAGATGACCTACTCATGGCACTAAAGGCATACAGGGCAAAGGAATGTGTATGCCTAGAACTGAAGAGCACGGCTGCCTCTCTGGCCTCTCCAGTGGAAAGGAAGGATGTTACGCAAACCTATATGAAAGGGGCATCACTTCCTCATACGGCTCAGGCTGTTGTTTACCAGAGGAACATTAGGGCTCTAACTGTCCTTTCTTATAGAGAAAGGCTATCTCCTGCTGTTTCTGGATCCAAGGCCTGCTGAAAGCTATTTAGAGGTGCATACCACTCCGTGTGCAGCTCCTTCATTCTTTTGCTGTGTTTGCATGCCTCACTGAGCGTATTCACTGTCCTGTGCCTTGCACAAAACCCTCATATTCGTTTTTGGAATGCGTCTATGTCTCTGTGTATATTTGAACCTCCAGGCCAATGAACATGAGCTTCCTCCCTTTCAGCACCTGAGGAAAGTTTAAACAAATACAAAGGCATATAAACCTTTCTTCTGTCCTGATCTGGTTGACTAATAATGTATATATTGTTTTCTGTTTTTAAATCTCTCCCTGTGTTTGGAAAAAAGCATGACAAGAGGCTCCACCTGCTGGCCTAGGGACTTCCAGAAGTTTCAGACCTGTTATCTCAGATTGGAAATAACATCCACTCCTACTCTTCCCATGGGTAGCTTTGAAAGACAACGCCATGTCATAGTGTCCACGGACATTACTTGGTTTCTGCAGTTCTCCATCTATTAAAACAGTCTGTAGGCCAAATACTTCTGGTGCCATGAAAAGAGCATTAGACTAAGAGTCAAAAACTCTGAATTCTTATTCCAACTCCACCACTTACTATTACAGTGACATTGGGAAATGTTTACTTTTCTCTAATTTTTCAGGCTTTTTTTTTCAACTGTACAACGAGAATTACAAGACTTTTCCTCTCCATCTTACATGTTGGTGTTGAGAATCAAATTGAAATCATTAAGGACATGAACAACTTTGTAACCAAAACACCCTGTAGGAACAAACAAGAGCCGTGGCTTTTAGCCTAGTGGAGCTTTGCTGTGAAGAACTTTAGGAAATCTCTTCTTGAAAGAAACCTTTCATGTTAGGGTAATTTCTACAAGGTTTTGGATCTTTGCTGACAGAAGGAAATTCTTCAAGTTGCATCCTTAATGTGATTTGCTCCAATTCATCCTTAGATTGTGATGTTCCTCTACCTCTCCCAGTGTGGGAGTTAGTGGGGATGAAGAAGCCAGGAACTTTGGTAGGAAATCAACCCAGAGGGCAGTTCTCCCTCTAAACTTCACATCTTACATAAGGTAAATGAAAAAAAAAAGCCCTCTTACTTTTGTAATTGGCCCTTTTCCATCCTACCAGCCACATAAATAAGTGGACTGGAAGGGCACCTAGAGATAACATAAGGCAACTCTCACACGTGAAGGGCATGGACGGAGCCTAAGGGACTCATGCAAAGTTAGCTAGCCAACTGTGCTTACAGTTTTCAAACTCACAGATGTCTAGGTCTAAACTTAGCAGAACTTATGAGACTCTAAGTAGCTCTGAGATCGTTACTCACCTTCCTATGACTTTGTTTACTCATTTAAAAATAGATATGGAAAATGATCCTACCTCAAAGGGCCCTAGGGTAGTGTGGGCAAAAAGAGAAAGTACCTTGCCAAGTTATGACTCTTTATAAATGCATTTAATTATTATCATTTAATCAGAATTTAGAATCTGTATTAAAGCCTAAGTTTTAGGATAGTTTTACATAATGCAATTAACTTATTTATATGCATTATATAAAATATATATATTCA